>NC_092635.1:61298021-61598021 GCF_039555335.1 Amphiura filiformis | reverse complement strand
ACTCCAAAACCGAAAAAAAAAAAAAAAAAAAATTTTTTTTACAATTTCTGGAATTTTTTGAAAAATGGGGGTGGGACTATACTCGAACGTGGGACTATACTCGGACGAATACGGTAATTTAATTTTTGAGAACAGTTTTAATCAATTTCATTAACTCTATTAAACTTGATTTTGTGTTTTAATCAATTTCACTTAATCTATTAAACTTGATTTTGCTTATAGCCTGATTCTGATGAGGAGGAAGAGCCAGTTACAAAGAAACCCAAACAATCCAAGGTGAGAGAGATACTTACTATCATTATGGTTAACTGCATGGCAGTCACAATCAAAAGTCTCATTTTGTTCTTGTCATTTTGTACACAGCCGTTTTTAGCCAAACGTTTGACAAACATTTATGAAAATGTTTAACAAACATTTGGCTCCTTATATCCGTTTATAAACAGTTTGATCATAAATGTTTGACAAACGTTTGTGATCGGCAATTGTTTGACAAACGTTTTATTATTATGTATATTAAATGAATTCAATAAATGTTTGGCAAACAATTAAAATAATCCATTTTGAAACACAAAAAAACACATTTTTACCAAAAATCACATATTTTTTTACCAAACTCTCATTTTTGTCCAAAAATGTAATTTTTTTCCAAAAATCACATTTTTGTCCAAAAATGTGATTTTTGGAAAAAATATGTGATTTTAAAAAAAATGTGATTTTAATCTAAAATGTGCTTTTGTTTCAAATGTTTATTTGATGAAAATTGACAAACATCAATCTGATGATTTTATGGAAAAACATTAACAAGACGTATTTATTAATTGTTTGCCAAACATTTATTTAATGCATACATCGCTACTAAAACGTTTGTCAAACATTTATAATCAAACGGTTTATAAACGGATAAGGAGCCAAACATTTGTCAAACATTTTCAGAACGCGTTTGGCAAACGCTTGTGATCACTAAATGTTTGTCAAACGTTTGGCGAAAACGGCTATGTACTCAGATTTTCATCTAAATTTAAAAAAGAATGAAAACAACATTTATTTTTTGGTACAGCATCCAAAATGCAATAACCTGTTGCCTGATGTGTCATTCAAATACTTACCACAATTTGTCATAAAGTGAAACATCCTAAACATGTACATGTAAAGGAAATGCAGCAAAAAGACACTGTTACTGATATCCTTTCTTTGGTTACTAAGGAAACATGGTAAAAAACCCTGTTCTATGGGCAGATGACCTTCCCAATTAGGGTCGGTTAGTCAGGATGTTTTTTTCCTGGATTCTAAAAACCACAGAAAGCTTGAGAAATTGGAAAAGTATCTGGCATTTTTTTGCAAACATATTTTGAAAACTTCCTGAATTTTTTCCAAACAATTCAGTCAAATTCAGCCAAAAAGTGGCTGTTTTTAATTCCATGCAGATTAAACAAAAGAAAACCCCAAAGATGCAAAATCTAGGTTGGTCTGGCCCATGAACCACCTGAGCACTGATTGGTCAGTTACATGATATCTTCACTTAAATCACCAATCAGAATGGTAGAAGATCGTCCCTTCTAAAACAGCTTTCTTATGCCGATATATAATTTGCCTACTCAACTTGTACACATGCCTTTGTAGCCTAGTGCATTGTGTATTTTCTTCCTTGATGGTCTAGTTGATGTTTGCATGGCCGATTCATCACATTTATGTCGCATGTTCAAACTTTGTATACATGTGTATTATAAACTCACACTTGTGATTACTTAGCAATCTTGTACATATTGCCTCTTGTATTTGATTGCTTTACATTATGTATTTTTGTGTAGAATTTAGCTAATTGTAATGTATGTATCTTGCACTGAAGTACCAGTATTTATTTGTATTTTGATATGATATTTTTAATATTTAATGGGTGCACCCTGCCATGTCCATCCCTACATAAGCATGTTCTATTATGATAACGAACTAATACTTGTTACGCATCTTGTTTACTGCGAACTATTTTCTGCGAACTACATAAATGATTGTTTTTTTTTGGTATGGACCCTTCAACAGAGCATCTGTCATCGAAGGGGTGCGTCTGAAACAAGAGGCGGGAAGTCCAACCTACTACTACTACTACTAATGGTGCTTTGCAAATAATTCACCCCAATTTTTTTGCATGGTGAAATTATTCTAACAATGTTGCTGATTGGGCCAATTGATAATGAAAACTTCTTTTTGGCCAATCGGCAGGTAGTTCTCATGGGGTTAATGGAATGTATTAGACATTGACACAACATTGTTTGATTCAACATTAAGGATTGCAATCATAACTTCAATTTTGATTTCAAGAAATAGGATGTATGTTTGGAATATTTCATAATATATTGTTTGGTTTTACAACTTACTTTCTTTCAGGGTGTTGCCGGATTATTTGCTTCACTACCCAAACCCAGACACGCTTCTATGAAAGAAGCAAACCGCATTTTAATTCCTCATACATTGACAAAAAGGAAACCAGTAGAAAAGCCTGTTAAACCTGCTGCTAAACCAGCACCAAATAAACCAGCTAGTGTCACATCTTTAGTTACTGGTTACGATGATGATGATGACGAAGAGGAGGATGAAACAAACAATACCTCCAGTTTCTTTTCACTAGACAAGCAGGACACTGTCACACCATCTGTGCCTGATGAAATACCAAGTAATATATCCTCATCTACTGCCAAAGCTAAAGGAACAGTTACTATGCAAGATACAAGAACTAGCCACAAACCTTTAACTTCAAGCAGTCCAAAATTAAAATCGACAGAACTTCAAAAAACTTCAAAATCTGTTGATCCTGTTGAACCACCATCCCAGCCAGAACATTCTAGGACACTGGCTGCAACAGAATCAGGCATCAGTACTGAAGTAGATGACACTCCTGCAACCTTTCATTCACCTGCTCAAGATACACCGCTTAATTTCAAACCCGGAGCAACTACAGTGCCAGTGTATGGGAGCATGGGAAGTGGTGACTCGGATGCTCCGTTAAGTTTCCGCGCTGGAAGCCAACAGCAATATGGGTACTATCAGCAGGCAGGTGGCAGTGGGTATGCCTCAGGACAGTACAGTGAGGATTATTCCTATTCCTATGGGGCATATAATAGCGATGAACAAGTGACTCAAGCACAGCCAACGCAAGCTACACAACAGGAGGACAGTTACCTACAGGATAAAGAAGTAAGTCATTTAATTGATAATACATCATAATAGAGAGATTTCAATTTCCAAACGTACGTATCGAACACCCTTTCAATCTATTCAAAATCACTCTCCTGTAACAGGATTTTAAATTGATTTCACAGACATTTGATATGTACGTTTGGAAATCGCAAGCTCTCTAATATAGTATAGGGCTTCTCAAGCTTTGTTTCACATGACCCAAATTTTGTAACAAAAATATAGTGCAACCCACAGCATAATACCAAATTATATGCTGTTACTTACCGTACGCAGGGGGGGTACGGAGGGTGCGACCGCACCTCTCCAAATTTGCAAAAGTATGCAAAAAGTCCCAAAATTTAAGAATTTGCGAGCGTAGCGAGCCAAAAAATCAGGTTTTTGGTCAAAAAAGTTCCAAATTTGGGGGGAAAAGTCCACTTTTCACAAAATCGCACCCCGGGTGGGGGAAAAAAGTAAACTAAAGCAAAATCAGAACCCCCCCCCAAAAAAAATCCTTCGTGCGGGCCTGAGTGTACTGGGTAAAATTGCACAATTTCCATGTCATCCCGCTGACCATGCATGCTGACCAGCTGCCAATGCCTTTATCAGGACAAGATGCTCGCAAAGTGCACAAAATTTTGCAATTTTAATGTTAAAATGGGTCAAAATTTGGTGACATAACCAATACGATGCACAGAGATGCATTGTCTTTATTTTTTCCAGAAGTATGCTCTCAGCAAAATACTTTAATCATGACACTGTTTTCAGAACATAACAGGTGCAGCTTTGTCCTTAGTTTCAGAAAATGATGGGTAAACACAACCGCAGCAACAAGGAAGCCATTGACATCATTGATGTGAATGCCGATGAATATCTAGGACCTAATCCAGGAACTGAATGGATGCTGAAATCAATGACGGAAGAAAAAGAATTTCGTAGCAATCTGGTGAGTTCATCTGGGGATTAGAATTGAATATTCACGTCCACACAATTCAAATTTCACATGTACATGTATTCTGTGGGTGTTGTGTACATTTTGATAGCAAATAGTCAGTGGAATCAAACAAGTTTCTAAGTCTGCAGATTGGACATTACTTACTTGATTTTCACTACATCTGAACAGTTTTTTAAAGCAATTACACTTTTAAAATATTTTTTTAGAGGAAGGGGTCCAGGTCCCCCTAGATCCATCCCTTAGTGTTGATATAATTCAATATGTAGTGAAAATGTCTATGTGCATTATGCTCTGCAGATATACATGATACACTGATACAGGCTAGCCTCCCAATCTCAATTGAGTTCAGCATATGTGTGTAACATCCACATAAAACGTGGTAACAATCAACATTGCACAAACACCATTTTTTGTAATTTTAAGTACAAAAATGGTTCAAGCATACATTTAAACATTTATTCACTAATCTTTGCACAAGAACAAATTATAATGATTATGTAACAGTTGTTCTCAATTTTAAAATTACAAAAAATGGCTTAGGCATATACTGTATATGCTGTATATATATACTGTATAATTCCAGTGACTGTTGAATATGTTATTGAACAATTATGTAATCTTCCTACCAACAAAGCCACTGGTTTTGATGAGATCCCTGCAAGACTTTTAAAGGCAGGAGCGTATGTAATTGCACCTATTTTGACTCACATAATAAATTATTCTATCATGACGTGCACATTTCCAACAAATTGGAAAAAAGCAAAAGTCACACCTATCTACAAGAGTGGCCAGCATTCTGATCCAAACAATTACAGGCCTATCTCTATTTTACCAGTTGTATCGAAAATTATTGAAAGGGCTATTTTTGATCAACTTTATAGTTATTTAGACTCTAACAATTTGATCTCTCCTTACCAATCTGGTTTTCGCCTTCACATTCTACTTCAACTTCGCTTGCCTTAATAACTGAAGATTGGTTTGACAATATAAATGATGGTAATGTTATTGGTGTATCAATGATTGATTTAAAAAGGCATTTGATACTGTAAACCATGCCATTTTGATCAAAAAATTACAGTGTTATGGAATCAGCAAATACAGTATTGATTGGTTCAGTAGTTATCTTTCAAACAGAACCCAAGCTACATCTGTTAATGGTTCTCTTTCTGATTTTGAACTTATTAGTTACGGAGTGCCTCAAGGTTCAATACTTGGACCTCTCCTTTTTATTGTTTTCATTAATGATTTACCAAACTGTCTTAAATTTACTAAGATCAGCATGTATGCTGATGATACTATTATTTACTGTGCTGGCAAAAACCCAGCTGATATTGTTCATAACCTTAATAATGACCTTTCTTCAATGAAACAGTGGCTTGACAATAATAAGCTAAGTTTGAATGTAAATAAGACTAAATTTATTATGCTTGGAACACCACAAAGATTGGCTAAAATTAATGATGATGTTTTGAATGTTCATATTAATGGTGATATTATTGAAAGAGTTTTCTCTTGCACCCATTTGGGTATAATAATTGATAGTAATTTAAATTGGCATGATCATATTGATTATTTGTTGAAGAAGTCTGCCAGGAGTATTTCTATGATCAGGAGGGCTAAGTCATTAGTTCCCATGAGTGCTCTCAAGCTTATATACAACTCTATTGTTGCACCACATTTCAATTATTGTAATATAATATGGGGTAATTGTACCAAAACAGATTCAATTAAGTTGCAACGAATGCAGGCAAGAGCTGCTAGATATATTTGCAATGTTCCTTGGGACACATCAGGGTCTGAAGTTCTTAATCAACTCAGCTGGTTGACACTTGCTGAAATAAGAAACATCCATTTGGCAGAGTTCATGTTCAGGGTTACAAACAACATACTTCCTGATAATATTTGCATGTTATTTGAGAAAAGGAATATAATTATAATCTCAGGCGTAATCCAAATAATGTTGATGTTCCTTTTCCTTCAAATAACTTTAAGAAACGCAGTCTTTCATACAGGGGTGCTCATCTATGGAACGATCTCTCAGCTGAAGCACAGTTGTGTGATAGACCTGCTGCGTTCAGGAGATTGCTTTACTGTAATTATGAATTGAACTTTGCCTAAATGTTTGCTTTTGGTTATTACTTTGTCAATTGTACTTGCTTTGTATGCTTAATTTATATCACTTTGTCATATATAGTTTTTATACTTGTTTTGTATTTCCATTTACTTTTAATATCCTTGATTAATGATGTAATGTAACATGTAAATTTATATAGCAACACGGCCCCAGGGAAGACCAGCTCAAGGGCTGATCTGGGCTTTTCCGTGTATAAATAAAATTGAAATGAAATGAAATGTATCAGGGTGACACTGTGTTATCTGCATACTGCATCGGTCACATGACACATGACAATTGTTGAAGAAATGATATGCAGGTTTGTATTTGAGTGTGTGTGTTTATCGTCACCTCCGAACGACGATGTTTGTGTGATACTCCATATTCCATCCAGGGACCCACTTTGTATAAATATGTGCAATAGGCTGCAATTTTGCAAATAACATAAATAATAATTAGAGAGTGTCCTCTATGACTTGTAGTACCCGTACCCGTACTCGAGTCCCAATTCCCGGACCCGTACCCATGGCTCCGGACCCGTACCCGTACTCATGGACTGGGACCTGTACCTGTACTCATGGCCTGGGACCCGTACCCGTACTCATGGCCCGGGACCCGCACCCGTCCTCATGGCCCGGGACGCGTACCCGTGGCCCGTGGACACGGGTACCATGGGTACGGGTACCATACCATACAGTGCCTGCCTACATGCATGTAAGAAAGTGAGAGTAGATCTACTCTCACTTCTCACAAGTCTGTTAACTCCACTCATGCACTGAGTCATCTGATCATAGGCATAATCAAAACAATAGGTTACATGGATGGGGTTGGGTGGGGAGTAACACATGCATGGATCCAGATAGCAAGTGCCCTAAATTGTAGCCTGGTCCAGGGCTCTGAAAAGGGTAAATCTAGTCCTGGCTACACACTTAATGTACATGTATGCTATGCTACACACAGGGTAGATACCTACATTGTCATGATTGTGACAGCCTCCAGCCTATGCACACTGTATGCCACTCATACATGTACATACTACATGTAGCATTCACACTCTGACTGATACAGAAAAAATAGCAAACTGGAAGTAAAACATTTCAAGTTATCATGTTTTGATATCATTATTATAGCATTGTTTTATTCATCATTTTAATATTCCCCATCCAAATACACTCCCCTAGCACAAGTGCACACATAAAAACTACATTTTCCCACCACATGTACTTGGGCAGTATGTGCATTTGAGTCAAATGATACAGAGTTCCTTTGCCATACCATGTTTACAGAAATTTATGATTTCTTGGAGCTTATAGGCAAAATATTAATAATTTTCCAGATGTGCATAATTAATGATAATAATTATATTAAGGGGGTACTACACCCCTGTGGTAAATTTGTGACTATTTTTACATTTTTCTCAAAAAATAATAACACACTGGTAACAAAAGTTATGTATATTATTGGGGCAAGGAATTACTACACTGAAATTTCAGTGACTCAAGATAATCAGTTTCTGTATATATGATAGAAAATGAGGTACATCCTAGCGGTACCTTATTTCTTATCATAAATAACGAACCGCTTGTCTTGGGTCACTGAAATTCCAGTGTAGTAATTGGATTCCTTGCCCTATAATATATGTAACTTTTGTTACTAGTGTGTTATTAGTTTTTGAGAAAAATGCAAAAATAGACACAAATTTATTGAGGGGTGTAGTACCCCCTTAAGGGATCTAAAATTAGCGTTTATTGCTTTTCGACAGTATTTTTTGTGGGACATGAGAGCACCTCAGACCTATCGAATTGCATTCTGATATCAAATAATTTTCATTTTTTGAAAATCATAATATAATACAAATTTTATGACAAATTATAAAAATTGATATTTTTCAAATTTTTGATATATAACAGTCCTCGGTAAATTATATAAATCTAATGATATATTCTTAAAGTGTATGTAGCAGGAGGAAAAGCCGACGGTCAATTAAAAAAATTTACCTTTCATATTGAAGATATGGATTTTTTCCCAAAAAGACCTAATTTTTTTGGTGTTTTGGAAAAAAAATCCATATCTTCAATACGAAAAGGTCAAAATTTTCAATTGATCGTCGGCTTTTCATCCCACCTACATACACTTTAAGTATAAATCATCAGATTTATAAAGTTTACTTCAAGTACTGATAAATATCAAAAATATCAATTTTAATGATTTGCCATAAAATGTGTATTAAATTGCAATTTCAAAAAATCAAAATTATTTGATATCAGAATGACATTCTTCGTATTCAGAATGCAATTTGATATGTCTGATGTGCTCTAATGTCCCAAAATAAATACTGTCCAAACGTTCATACCCCAGCCCTTAAGCTAATGGATAATCTGGTGGATGTGTGCTGGGATGTGTGGAATGTGGATGTGCTTCACTAAATTTGATATTGACAATTAAGTCTACAAATTTTGGATCAAATTTGAAATCCAGTTGATGTTTTGAGGTGAATAATAACTTGAATGCTATAACACTGCTAAATGTATGTTGATATTAGTATTGTACAGTCTGTGTGTCAATACACAGACCATAGTTAACATGATTTTTGCATCCCAAAATATTTAAGCTAGATTCACTAAGACCATCACCAATCTCTTTTTGTAGTTGATTAATTCCACAAAACCAGTTCTACAATTTTCTGTAAATGGAAGTACTTCTTAGCAAATAGAAATGTCTCAGCAACTCATGGCCCACACAACAAATTAAAATGTTGTATATGCTTATAAATGACAAAATTAATTTCTCTAATTCTGTTGGTGCGAAATGTAGTTTAATTCATTTGTTGTGGTATAAATGACATCAAAGAGTGTATTTACAGCAAGGTATAATAGCCAATAAATTAATGTCAATAATCAATAACAATAGTTTTGTTTATACCCATGTACCCATATTGGACTCATACAATGTTTCTAGTCACAATATCTGTACCCGTACCCATGGCCCGCACCCGTGCCCATACCCATACTGGGACCCGTTACCCGTGCTCGAGTCCCAATTTCCGTACTCCACTACCCATGGCTCCGGACCCGCATACCGCACCCTATCTTGGGTTCGGACCCGTACTCATGGCTTCGGACTCACTACCCATGGCCTGGGACCCGCACCCGTACCCATGGTCTGGGACCCGCACCCATACCCATGGCTCGTGCACTGCCCGTACTCATGACGGGTCCCAATACTACAAGCAGGGATTTAAAAAATATAATCAGTCCCAGGTTGATAGGTCATAATGTCATAAACACAACTGTATAATTTGTGTAGGTCCCTGGTTAATCAGTGAAAGTCCGGAAGTAACATCCACATTCGCATAGTGCCACACAGCATCCCCATTCAGAGGCTATTTCATGTAGGGGTGTGCATACATCCATGTGAGGATGTGTTTACATTACATTGGAAGTGCAAAACCTCAGCTTTTTCTGATTGAACAATTAAGTCATCAAATTTTTGCTTTTGTATTCTATTTTTCAGAAAAAAGAACAGTTGCCATCTTCACAGCAGCGTCGGAAACATCAAATCACATATTTGGCCCACCAGGTATGCCCAAAGTATTTATTATTTTAGATGTACATTTCAAATCAAATGTTGATTCCTTTTGCTCCAGGAGTAACTTGATAGTTTTACCCTCCTCAAAAATTAATTTGATAGTGAATGCTGATTGATGTTATTCTGTTTCTTATTTCAAAGAGTGATCAGATAGGAGTTGCCCACTTGCTTTCTATTATTTTACTCTGTGACTGCATTTTTATGTGGAAGTACATTGGTATTTATTCAGGAAGAATTGTGAGGATTTCAGTTAGGAAGTATTACATTGTACATGCATCGAAATCAAATCAGCCAGTGCATATTTTTCTGATATGTGATAGATGCTGTTAAAATTTTCATTCTATTGCTTCCAAAGAGCAAAATTGATGTGATTGTTGATAGCTCCGGGTACTCCTTTCAAAGAGTTGACTCTTTTCATAGTGTAATTCAAAAAGTAAATACTTTTGAAAGAGTAAACTGGTTGTAGACTTCAAATAATTTTATTATCTGATGGTAATTTTTATTCCTTTAACACAGGCTAAGGAACGTGAGCTTCAACTAAAGAACCAGTGGGCTAATAACAGAATGACAAGAAAACAAACCCAGGCTAAGTATGGGTTCTAACTGCCAGGATGACCTACCACAACTGTCTTTCTGAGTGCTTCAGTACTTTCTAAGATAAGCACTTGAAAAGGTGTGGAGCATGCGATGGTGTATGATATATGTGACACGATCTGGTCCATGGGGGCCAAAGGCGGCAAATTTGAAATTGATATAAAGGCAAAAATATGGATCAAAAAAACATTAAAATACATAAGAAAATACACATCACAAAACTTAAGAGCCAAGTAAGCTAGACCTTTGGTGTTTTCAGGCTATGTGATAGCCTAAAGTTTGTATGAAGTAATAACCATAGTAACTCGATATCAGTTCTTAAAAAAATGCCACTTTTGGCCCCATGGAGCAGATCATGTCACATATGATGACCTGATAAATTCACCTTTTTGGTATACCCTGAAAGCCTTTGTAAATTAAACCATGTGCATTTAATCTTCACTGTACATGGATATCCTCATCAATGTGCATGATGAATCGTTAAATCACAAAAGGCTTTTGAGAAATCACAAAATGGGCAATCAGGGCTTCACTTTCATGTTTACACACACATTGTCAAGTTCAACAAAATCTCTTTGAAGAAAAGATTAACAATACAACCAGATTTTCCATGTCAGTTGTGGACAAATCAATGTTCAAATCCATAAGTGGAGAAAGGACCATGCTTCTATGTTGTTCCTTTGTTCCTAGAAGGGAACATGTTGAATCCCTAGATTTTTCACCATAAAATTAAGTTCTTGTGTAATTTTACATTATGATGTTTTCAGGATGTCATGCAATTTACATGTAGGATCTATAGCATACTCAAATGATTAGTAAAGACTGGGGTGTGAAAATATGTGTTAGTGTAAAGGACATTTATTGAATCATTACACTAAGAAGTTGAGTAGGGAGTAAGAAACAAATACTTTCAATATCAGCATTAATGTATAATTATGTTCCTGTATGCTGCAGCATTGGCACTCAACAAAACAAGTCTACTTCTTGATGCAATTAAAAGTCAAGGAAAAATTAGGTCTCAGATAAGGGTCATTAATTAGAACATACTCCCAATTTCTGAAATAACTGTGTTGGAAGACAACTCGGTAATTTTTGGTCAATTTAACTCATTCAACTTGAATCCAGATTTTTGATGTTTTACTGCAGGGTGTCCCTGAAAGAACTGTATCGTCGGAAACTTAAATTTGCGGATATTTTAGTCCCTGAACAAACCAGAATTATATCATTTGTGGGGCTTAAGGAATAAAACTGCTATCACATACTTTTTGAATTTTTACAATTGACCTTTCGTTTTTGATAAGCATTTTACAAAACTACCTCATTTTCAATCGTTTCCATAGAGTCCAATATCAATCAATGACAACAGATGTCTCATGTGCAGTGACTGGCACTCCTAATGCAGATCACTGATTGATATTTGAATCTGTGGAAAGGTTTGAAAGTGAGGTAGTTTCATAAGATTCTTATACTTCATAAACAGTGTGATCATTTGTCAAAATTATGTTTAGTAGCATAAAAGCATCATAATATTAATACCAAACTAATTAAGTTTTCGACGATACAGTTCTTTCAGGGACACCCTGTACACCAGAATGATCGCAATGTTTATGTTTTTACTTAAACTATATAAGCGTGATTGGAAAATCAATATAAAAATTGGTTGAAGTCCTGATTATGGTGATCATAGTTTTGATGTGCACTGGATGGGTTTCAAATGTATATAAATGTTCAACAAAGTAGGTAGTGGTGTCTCCAATGGACGAGGTACAAAACACACCAAGGATCAAAGGATGATACAAGAGGATACCTGGAATAAATAAAAACAGAAAGATTTGAGCCAGGTATACCAACTTGATGAACAAGGCAGACAAAATTAGGTAAAAAACTAATGTTGTATGTAAACCATGGAGGTGTACACTGACATTGCACTAGTAAAAATCACAGTTTATCTGCCCGAAGAAGGGTATCTGCCCGAAACGTCAGTTCTAATTTTGGATTTTTACTAGTGCAGTGTCAGTGTACACTTCCATGGTTTACATACTGCATTAGTTTTATCTAATTTTGTCTTTGTCTTAATTGTTCCCCACATCAAGTTGGTGTACCTGGCTCGAATCTTTCTATAGATGGTAACATTACAGGTAATGGTCAATCAGGTTTTATGTTGAAAACAGGTCTGGAACATTTTCACACACTGTATTTACAAGTTTTTTTGGTTTAATGAGGATGCCCATCAGGGTTAATATTTTGATGCACAAATCATTTATGTTTACACGTTCACACACTTTCCATGCCCCTTCAAATGCAAAGTGATCCCTGGGATCCATTTCACTAAAACTATATGAAGCTTTAAGTAAGTCTCAAAACCGTTTGTAATTTACGATGAGTCTTATGCTGGTTTCATACTAGCTTGCTGCTGAGCGGCGTGGCGCACGCGTATTGCAGACAAACGGACACAATCAAGGCTTGTCATTGGTTGAAACGCCCTGATGGAGGCTTTAAGTACAATTTCACCCAACTTACATACGAATGGCACGCTTCGTAAGTAATAGGGATTTACTACAGGTACCTCTCATAAAGATATGTCTTGTATTGGGTATTCATAACTGTATGAATGGTTACTTGAGTTACGAAGGGTTAAAAGTTCAATGACGATTTGCCTGGAAAATCACATATTAAAAAGAAAATTGTTATTAAAACATAATGTGATAGATTGTAAACTGGCTTCAAAAAGAAACTTATAATTGGAACCCAGCAAAACAAGTCTATTAAGCTGTGAATGTGGTCCAGAAAGGTGTTCCATGTTAGTGCATTTTGCTGTTGTGTCAGTTGGACAACTGTTTGGTTACTGACTATGTGTTTAGAGTAGAGTATTGAAGTAATCCTGTGTGCAATTTTTGTTCATTTTTATGGAGAGGATTTTAAGATATGACCTTGTGAAAAATTATAAGTTTCTTTTTGAGGCCAGTTTATTAAATGTACAGATCTCATTTTTTATATATATAATAAAATGTTTGAAATTTATTATTTCCATCCAAACATTGTTATATTTATTAATTAAGTAAAAATAGGCAATGAAATAAAATAATAGAGGTTAAGGATGCAACATGTTTCTTCCTTCTTTTCCCATATCAGCCAGCATGCTTGTATAGGCTTTCTAGCATGGCTTGAGCAATCAACATATTGCTTGAGTCCAGGTGCAAGTGCAACTGTGTCTCTACACACAGCAACATTTTTAACAAATAAACAGTGGCGTGGTATCGTAGGGGCACATTGACCCCAATCAATTTGAAAATTTATAAAATTCCATAGGCAAATTGTCAAAACAAAACAGAGTGTGCCCCCCCCCCACCATTGGTCAATGCCCCCAATAGAATGACTTTCACCTGGGGCTATTTAAATGTGCCTCCTAGCACCCTACTTGAAAGGTCCGTCCACGCCTGCACTATATAGATGTTTAGTTCATACACAGTGTGTTTGTGTGAGTGAAATTTGTATGCAGCTTTGATGAATTTTATGCAATTTGCCAACAACTTATGCACCTTTGCATCACTTAAAGCCATATTATAACATTTTCAAACAAAATAGATTAGCATTTCTTTGCCCTAAAATGTTAGCTTTTACTGTCAGATATATCCCCTTTTATTTTTTATCCGAACAACTACGGCAAAGCAAAGAGAATTGGAATTTACTACCAGCGCACATGTCACCAATACGCACCACTCCTTCGGTCATGACATGTTGTGGTACGACCCTTTGTTGTGTATATCACCGTCCCGCACGCCGTGTACGTACTGTGTGTTATATGAACATTGTGTATGCGTTCGACTAATAATTCAATCGTAATAATAAAGCGCCGGTTCCGACGTTTTATTCAAAATCTTGGATTTTGACAAAACTACAGCACCTTGAGTCTTGATTTTTGCAGGGTATATTGGTTTAATAAAGTACAATTTAATCGTGTAAAAAAGGAATTTTAAAAATTCAGTGAGGGGCCAGGCGTCTTCCTCAGCAAATGTTATAATATGGCTTTAAGTTGCGGAATTTACAGAAACCTTTTGAGAATTTTACAGTACTGTGCCATAATGTATAAAGGACATGTGTATTTAATTTATGCAACATTTATTACTGAGTTTGTATGGGATTTTCATTTCCATGATTAACATTTTTTTAACTTATTAATAACATTTAACTTCAAGTGATCATAATCAGTAAACCAGCTGTGTACTTTCATCGAGTTGTTAAAAAAACAAGAATTCTATTAAATGGATTAACATTTTAAATTTTATATGAAAACCTACCCTTCGAAGTAAACCCAATAATTTTTTTTTCTAATTAGTATACATTTTACAGAGATTACAATTTCATTAAATTGTAGGCACCTGCGTGCATTTGATGCAATTTCGCGGAATTCGTTTTTGCATTCTGATTAACATTGTTTAAACATATTTAAAAAAAAAGACCAATTAACTTAATGGCTTTAGTGAACCAGGTGCGCACTTTCATCGAGCTGTGGGTAATTTTAAAGTCAATAAAATGAATTTACGTTTACCCTTCTATCTAAATAAATCAAACTAATTTGTTAACTAAACATCAGTGAACCAGGCGTGCGTACGTGAACTTTCAAGTGGATTGACATTTTAAATGAAAACCTATCAAGAAGCAACAACAAGTTGTCCTTACGATGATATTATGCCAACATTTGGAAAGAATGTAAATGAATTATGTTTTAAATTGTCAAAGTTATGGTTTTAAAATATAAGTTGAGGTGTACCACAGGGGTAAATTCTTGGACCCCTATTATTTATATTATAAACAATAATAACTACATCAACAACAATAGTATACTCAATAACACAAGTCTCCTCAAACATAAATGACAGCCGGTGAAAAAAATTCACTGACCATCCAGGATTTGAAGCTGGGACATTGGATGCTCTACCAACTGGATGGATGAGGGGCCGTGCAATAATTATGAGCCCTGAGGGGAGGGTAAGAGGGGGGGGAGGCAATTTTGGCACGCATTCATGGGGCACCTTTTTAATAAAACGCTCTAAAAAGGCTTAGGAAAACAGTACGGAAACGCTTAAATATGCAAATTTTCCTGCTCGCTGCGCTCGCAACATACATCTAGACCATATAAGGTTTGCAATTTGGGATCCAACAAATTTGGCATGTTCAAGGGGGGGCAAAGAATTTTTAAGGCCAAGAGGGAGGGGCAATCGATTTTTGGCGGGCCGAGAGGGGGGCAAGCAATTTTGGGCGAGCCATTTGAAATTTTACCCCCGGGGGGTGCTCATAATTATTGCACAGCCCCCGAGTCAGACGGAGAAGAGCAGTGTGGTTGTTATTGTTTATTCTACAAAGGATGTTATGGTAATGATTGTGAACACTATTGTTTTTTACGGTTAGGGTTATGGTAATGTGTGTGAGCACTATATCCGGGAGTGGGCCTATTGTTTTTTCCAGTTAGGGTTAGGGTTACGTTTGTGAGCACTTTGTTTACGGTTAGGGTTATAGGGTAGGCCTAATGTTTGTGAGCACTATATTGCATGTGTTTTTACGGTCACTACGGTTAGGGTATGTGTTTGTGAGCACTTGTGTGTTTTTCATGGTTAGGGTTAGACTAGGCGTAGGGCCTATAGGTTAATGTTTGTGAGCACTATTGTTTTGGGGTTTTTTTACAGTAAGAGTATATGTTTGTAAGCACTACTTTTGTTACATATGGCTAGTATGTTAACTTTGTTGCCTAAAAAAAACCAATTTTTTTTCTTTATTTTTTATGATGTAGGCCTACCAAAACAAAGTTGCCAAAACATCACTTTTTTTGCAGGCGGCGAGTGGCATGATGGTCGAAGAGAGACATAGGCGGCGGAACCAGGGGGGCCAGTGGCCCCTCCACTTTTTTGACCAGGGGGCCTGCCCCTCCCCCACTTTTAACCCATAATGTGCTGTGTGTAACATGTCTGGGTGAACATATATAATCAAATCTCGATTCTAGACCCTTAAGGGGGTACTACACCCCTGCCAAAATGTATGCCTATTTTTGCATTTTTCTTTATAGCGCCTGCCCCTCCCCCACTTTTAACCCATAATGTGCTGTGTGTAACATGTCTGGGTGAACATATATAATCAAATCTCGATTCTAGACCCTTAAGGGGGTACTACACCCCTGCCAAAATTTATGCCTATTTTTGCATTTTTCTTTATAGCGCACTGGGGACAAGTAAGATATGTATATTATAGGGGCAAGGACTACAACTACTGCACTATAAATTTTATTTCAGCACAGACAACAGTTGTGGGGTTATAGTCAAAAATGAGGGAAAACCAATGATTTGATCAATAAATCAATACCGGTAACTACTTGCTTTGAGTTGCTGAATTTCCAGTACAGTAGTTGTAGTCCTTGCCCCTATAATATACATATCTTTAATACTTGTCACCAATTGAGAAAACTATGCAAAAATAGGCATACATTTTGGCCAGGGGTGTAGTACCCCCTTAACATGCTTAAAGAAAGTGTAAAAATGATGCACAAAATGGCTTCAATTGGACCTTCATTTTGCAAAATTTTCCAACTCCCCTGTATTAGGACATCCAAGTCCAACACTAAAAGCAATAATTTATATATACAATTATAGTGAAAACTTATCCACGAAAGGCTTCAATTTGGGCCTTCATTAACCCATTTTCGGATTTTTCAAACTATATAAAATTGTACACAATATCATATACCCCTTTTACCGGTACGCCGCACATCGTCATCATCCCTACATCTTCGTGTCAAAAATTGCCGTGATAGTACAGCGAATCCTCTCGTTTTTCAACAGCTACGCATGGCGATTTTGTTCGAGATATAGGCCGCGCAACTCAGGCTAAGCATACCATGACTGAGTATCATATGAGATACCACAGAGTTTCTATCCCGGGTTTCTATATTCTACACATTATTACGATTTGTGCATGCTCTACATGTACATGTAAGCTCATCATTACTGGTCGAACACGATAGGATTTCGGTTAATAATAAATAGACGGTTTTCTGATAGCGCTCTCATAGGTCTTTGAACCTGTCTGCAGCCCTCTAGCTTTTGATTCAACAAGTTACTTTTGAGGGGGGGGGGCGGTGTACAACCTTCAAGTAATTATTTTGTGTAAGCTAACCATAAGCCTATTCATAACCCTAATCCTAACCCTAACTCTAACCCTCATCCTAACCCTAAACTAAGCCTAACCAATCAATGACAGTGGCTGTTTCAAGTCTATAAGTCTCCATGCATGATCGCCTGTCGAATTCGACTACCTGCCTCGACCGGAGACTAAGTTCAAACCCCGGGCCTATTGGGTAGCCGTGTTAAGGCGCCTAAGACTGAAATCCTATCGTATTCGACCAGTAATGCGGCGGCGACAGGAATGGAAGAAGATGGCTATGCCGGTCAGCATGATCTTGTTTGCATTTTGGCAACCAGTGTTTATCTGTTATCGATGATGGATCGATTGATAATCGATAATCAATATTCAGTCAATATAATCAATATCAATCAAGATTAGGTCTACTATTCAAATAGCATTAAAAATGATGTGGAGGGGGGGTGATTTTCAAATCAGGCTTTTTCCTTACGTACTGTCTATTTGTATGGAGGTGTCAATCAACAATCGATAATCGATAATCAATAATCGATAATCAATAATCGATTATCAATAATCAATTATCAATATCAATCATGATTGGGCCCGCTATTCAAATAGCATTAAAAATGATGTGGAGGGGGGGGTGA
The DNA here is from genome assembly GCF_039555335.1 of Amphiura filiformis. Classification (NCBI taxonomy): domain Eukaryota; kingdom Metazoa; phylum Echinodermata; class Ophiuroidea; order Amphilepidida; family Amphiuridae; genus Amphiura; species Amphiura filiformis. The sequence goes on along the minus strand of NC_092635.1, from coordinate 61,579,822 downwards.
TTTTCAAATCAGGCTTTTTCCTTACGTACTGTCTATTTGTATGGAGGTGTCAATCAACAATCGATAATCGATAATCAATAATCGATAATCAATAATCGATTATCAATAATCAATTATCAATATCAATCATGATTGGGCCCGCTATTCAAATAGCATTAAAAATGATTGGGGTGATTTTCAAATCATACCTTTTCCTTACGTAGGCCTACTGGCTATTTGTATGGAGGTGTCAATCAAAAATTGATTATCGAAAAAAATTTTTATCGATTATCGATTATCAATAATCGATTATCAGTAATCGATTATCAATCAAGATAATCTCAATTTTCAGAATGCTAAAGAAATAATTTTGAAAAAATATTGAAAAAACTTGAACTTTTTAAAATTTCTAAAGTTCCCATTTTCACCTTCATGCGTATAAAATGAACATTTTGTGCAAAATTTTGTTCAAATATTTGTTCTGAACTCGAAAATTGCAGGGCTTGTATGGAGCACATTCCAGTGTTGAAAAAGGGTCAATGCCAGTTTCAATTATATCAATCTCCATGACAACACCCACGTGATCGCAGATTTTCAAGGGTGAAATACATTCGGTTTAGGAGAAACATCAAATTGAAGTTTGCATATAATACAGCATTGAATAGGGATTTCTTTCATAAAATTGCGATTATCTCCAAAACTGTGTCAACAACAAGCAATGAATTTTTGTTAAATTTATTTTTTGAAAGCGTAATATGTGGTTCTTAACTTAGGGTTAGGATTAGGGTTATGAATAGGCTTATGGTTAGCTTACACAAAATAATTACTTGAAGGTTGTACACCGCCCCCCCCTCAAAAGTAACTTGTTGAATCAAAAGCTAGAGGGCTGCAGACAGGTTCAAAGACCTATGAGAGCGCTATCAGAAAACCGTCTATTTATTATTAACCGAAATCCTATCGTGTTCGACCAGTAATGGTAGTACCCCATATGATGTTTCTATTACAAGAAAAATCGATTTGTTTTCAGGTAAAACCAGGGTTTTGTTTCCAGTACACTAACTCGAAAAGCAATACACTAATTAGCGGGGTCTTGCAGCTTGCTGTGGATATCTTTTACTGCATTTTATAAAGATTTTGAAATCCAAAGTAAAAATTGTGATATATTTAATTTTGAGAATTACAATTATACTTTATAGGTATAAATGAACACGTTTAGCCCATTCAGTTAAGTTCCAGGTGCAAGTCCTATATAACACAATGCATATGTAAACTTTCTTTATCTGTGTCACTAATAGAATATTGATTTCAACGGAGTATTGAATGGAAAAAATATGTAGGCCCCCTGTTAGGGAGTGTATAAATACTTTTTTTGTCCCCCTCCCTTTTTACCAGCCCCTACCAAAGTATTAATGAACACTACCTAACTAACAGGCCTATATCGCGAATTTCAGAAAATCTTAATTATTTGATATCCGAAGGACGTTCCTCGTATTAAAGCTCTCGTAGGCCCTATTTATTCGATATATGATGTGCTCTCGTGTCCCACAAAAATACTGTGCACATGTTGCTATCCGGTCCCTTCATTCGTGCAAAAAAGGTGGCGCTGTTCAGGTGCCGGTAGCCTAAAGTTCATCTGAACATAGAGGTCATGGTCACTGGGCATGGGCACCTTCAGTTGAACCATCATGTCATGTGCATGCACGATACATCTAGCCGCCGATGCAAAACTGGTCCATGCAATTATTGTTTGTTTAGCGTGTTTGATAGCAGCTTGACATCAGCTGAGTTGTTCACTTGACGGCACGGCGTGACTGACGATCAAAGAGTAAGTACACCTTTATTAAAGTATTCATGATATGATAGGCTACGTACATACATGTATGTGACTATAGGCATGATATATATATATATATATATACATATATATCTGGATATAGGCTGATAAGAGCGAGTTTTACGCTGTTTAAAGGCACATATAAAATTAACAGATGATACCAGTTGTAGTCCTACAAATTCATGGCATGATATTGGATGGCCTAGGGGAAAGTTAGCCCATAGGCCCCCCTATTTATAGCAAGACTATCCTTGACTTCAAGGTGAAGCAAACCTACTCATCTTACCCTCTGGCCATGAGCTGGCCTGGCCGGTGTCAGATCTTACCCAGGGAAAGATGACATTCCAATATGCCTTTAAACAACTTCTAGAGCGGTTACCGCATCATAGCTGAACCATGGGGCTTCGGCAGTAGGGCCTAAAATAGACGAATAGGCCTATATCCCGGGAATATACCTAACCATAGATTTTAAAATCTAGGCCTATGACCTAACCTAGGCCTATGATACGCTATTGATTGATACCACTGTCATTGGGGGGGGGGGGGTGATACCTTCTTGAGATTTCTAGATATGAAAAGGACCCAAACTAGGAATAGGCCTATTGACTTGAGTCGTATGGGGAGTGTCACCCCCGGTGGGGATATTATTTTTATTAATAGACCTTGGCCTATATAGGACCCACTATTCTTAAAATTCTCTTGCATTTGACACCGATTCAAATAATTTTGATAATTCTTTAGGCCTACTTCTTTCTCTTTCATTAGACACCACAGGGGGTCCATATAGCTTCTGGGGATTTCGAGTAATGAAAGGACCCTAAAATAGGAATATTGACCAGATTCTTATTGGGACTGTCACCCCCGCATGGTGAAATTATTTTTATTATAGGCCCTATTCTTTATATTTTTCTCTTTCATTAACACCACTGGTGGGGGTCCTACCTTCTTGGCATTTCGAGAAATGAAAGGACCCAAAATAGGAATATTGACCCGGTGGGGAAAATCATTTCAATACCTTTACTTCTTTCTCTTTCATTTGACACCACATTTTCGGATTGGCCTATAAAAGGGATCCAAAATATGCCGAATAATTGACCAATTCCGGGACCCAGTTCTTATGAGGAGTGTTACCCCCGGTGGGGAAATTGTTTCTTTACTTTGTGCATTTGACACCACTTGGGGGGGGTTCAGGGCGTCGCTAGACCATTATGATTCGGGAGGGGGGTGTACATCATGTTTTGCCGACGGAAATCAATCTTGCTGCCCCTTCCTCATCAGCCCAAAAAGGTTGACCCAATTTTTTCTCGGTGGTTTGAAAAAGTGAAGAGCAAAAAAAAAAAAGGATTATAGGCGCGGCTAGTCAAAATATTCAACGAATTTTTATTAATTATAACAACACAATTTCGTAACACATTAATATTTTATGACTCTTGCAATTTGCCGACAATCACACATAGCTTTGACTACATTTGCCGACAATCACATGGTTTTGACGACAACAGTCAATTTTTGCCGACAAAATTGTGTACCCCCCTATCTAGCGTCGCGACATTTCATGACATTTCGAGACGTAGGGCCTAGGCCCTATGTCCATCTGAGTCGACAGGCCCTATCACGAATATCAGTCTGTAAGATAGGCCTATAGGCCTACGCTATATAGGCTGACACTACTACAGTGTCATTTCATGATTCAGCAAAAATGGCAGCTAATGGCTACTTGAGCGTGATAACGGGGGTAAAGTCCATCCCGGGGATGTCCATTTTTAGCATTATCACTGATACTGAAGACATAGACTGCTACTCAGGTTCCGCGGTGTGGTTGCTCAATCAAAATTTGCACTGCAGCTAAGCACACACCCCCAAACCGGGCCCCAAACACACCCCTCACATATTTATATTACCCTATCATAAGGAAAAAAAAAAAAAAAAAAAAAAGATTGTATAGGCTTAAATATGTTTGGCCTCAATCGACAGACCGACTTTTTTCAAACCCAAGTGATGCCAAACATACACTTTATTTTTGGGCCTAATATAATCACTGATGTGGAAGCGCGCGTGACATTCACCATGTTCACAATGATGTTGACTTGAATTTTTCCTTTGCAGATCTTGTGACACCAGACAGCATATGAGCAAATAAAAACCATGTCGGCACCAGAAGTAAAGTACACGCAGGTAGGGGCTTTATATTATCATAAATAATATGGGGCAGTGGCGTAGCCTGGGGCCAGGTACCGCCCCCCGCTCATCAAGGTCGTCGGAATGACCCTCTTTTTTCTAGAATTGTTTCATCAAAATGCCACAAAATCATGCGAAATCTTTATCATGAGCTGCTAGCTATCCACAAAAAGATATAAAATAGTTAACTGACAACTAGATACCCCTTCCCGAAACCCCCCAATACAGTGTGGGCCAAAACAACTTTACCCAATTTTAGAGGGTGGTTGCTCGAATTATAGAAGAGCTATTCATGATAATGTTAGATATTCTTAAATGTATATCTTTCTAAGAGTATGTGATGAAGAAATGAAAGCAAAAGAAGCTAAATTAACAAAATGGTGCTAGTTTTACGTCCGAGGGTCAAAAATCACTTTGTCCACACGTAATTCAATGGGATTTGTCCGATTGCTAAGAGTAAGCCATACATATGCGTTAGGCATACATGTAATTAGTAAACACTTTTGGCTTGTCTTTGAAAAGTGATGATTGTTTTATATGCATGAAAGAAATACAATCGATTTTAATCCCCATTTACTTGTCATGTAGGCCTACTAAAAATTACACAATTACAAAGGTTTCATCTGGCGCAAGTTTTGAATTTTAAATAGGTCTTCGTGCATTTTGAGACTGCGTGGTTTATTTCTAAATAGGTTTGCAAGGTGTCAAGATAAGGCTTAAGGCAATTCACAACACAAGAGAGGATTTTTATGGCAGAAGTATACTTAAGAACAGAAAGCTTTTTGGAAGTGCAGCGTCAATTTCGGATTCGTTTCCCGAACGTAACAGTCCCGCCAAAACTTACCGTAACTCTACACATGAACAACTTTCACAACCTCGGAAGTGTGATGAATAGATGCAAAGCACGGAGCGGACGTCCAAGAACTGACCGTTCAGCTGCAAATATTGCAGCGGTTCAAAGGGAACTTGCAGCTAACCCCAGAGTCAGTTGTCGACGCAACAATTTGCCGGCCGAACATACCACGAACGAACGCAAAAAGTGCAAACTTTCTTGTAGCATTTGACAAAAAATTACAAAAAATGAGGTCTGAGGTTACAATTGTTTTTGCGCATATTTGACGAGAATTGTTTTTATATCTTTGCAGCATGAAAGCTACATATCATGACGAAATATCGTAGCTTGACATTTAAATTGTTTATGTTTGATTTATTTGGTTGTGTTATATAAAATTGCTGAACAAATTTGTGCGTATACTGAGTCTGTGGTTCTCATTCTCTATCGAACTCGGTATAGCAAGTGATGCTACGCGACAGCTAGTAGGCCTTCGCGTGGACAAAGTTAATTTTGACCCTTTGATTTAAAACTAGCGTCACGTTTATAATTTAATACATTTTTGGATAGTTTTTTCACCAAATACTCTTAAGAAGATGTTCTTTACGAATATGTGAAAACAATTTGAAGCAGAGTTTTCAATTTTGAGATATGAACCTTTTTAATTGGGTAAAGTTGTTTTTGGCCCACACTGTAGATTGCAAAATTTAGAAAATCCCATAGGAAAATAATTGCCGAAAAACGGTTTGTGCTCCTCCAATCAGACCCGATGCCCCCAATCATGCCCCCCCCCCTAATGTGACGACCGACCCTAGACCACCACTGTCGAGAACCGCTGTGTCAGGCTTGGGGGCGGGTCGCATTTATTAGCACGCACGGTCATGTGCCTTTCAATGGACCCCTTTTTCAGCAAATTTCATCAACTTACACCCGGGTTACACTCAATGACGCTTGAACAATTTTTGCCGCTATACCCGGCCGCTATACTGGTCGAGAAGCGGCCCGCTATACTGGTCGAGAAGCCCGCTATAGGCCTACTGGTCGAGAAGCCCGCTATACTGGTCGAGAAGCCCGCTATGCCCGCTATAGGGGCCTACGGGTCACCACGCCGAACGGCGAGTTTTCACGTCGAACGGCGAGTTTCACCACGCCGAACGGCGAGTTTTTCTGACGTCGATCTAAAATATTCACGTAGTATAATAAGCCTACACGTAGTATAATAATGTTTTTTTTCGTCGCCTAATACTACATACCGGTAGTTCATTACAATCGCGGTACTATTTATTAGGATTATCCATTCCAAAGTAGGCCTAATGGCACAATCGTGTACAGCTGCTGTTGCAATGCATTAATAAGAGTGTGATTATCAGATCTAGCGCATGTTCACTCACAGTAATTACCTAATTTACCTACCTTGAGTTTTCATGACGTGTTTGTAATTTCAACAGATCTTCATTAACAATGAATGGAAGAACTCTGTTAGCGGTAAAACATTTCCTACCATCAACCCATCTACAGGAGAGAAAACGTGTGCTGTACAAGAAGGAGATAAGGTAAGCATTCTTTATGGGCATTTCCACCTTTCCGTTCAAAAATGATGTTCTAAAGATTTCACGTCCCACTTGAAATCTTTCAGAAATTTATCTGGCGAGAATAAAGTGAAATCGAGTGATTTTAATGACTTACTGATTGTCGCCTAAATGCAGAAGATAAACATGATAAATGGATGCTTTGATTCTCGCCGAATTGGAATCTTATAATTAGAGTAGCTTCGAAATGATTATCTTATATGCTTTATTTGATAGTCAACTGTAATATTGAATATTGCGGAACTTGTATTTCGATAATTATAAGTTTCTATGATTTGGGTTTTGTACAGGCTGATATAGATTTGGCAGTGAAGGCAGCCCGTGAAGCCATGAAACTTGGTTCACCATGGCGTAAAATGGATGCGTCACAGAGGGGACGTCTCATGTATAGGTTAGCAGAGCTAGTCGATAGGGATGCAGAATATCTGGCAGTGAGTACATTAATTAAAATGTATAGATTTGAATTCAGACGCAGCTACAATCTGTCATATTGTTTGGTGTACGTATATTCCGCTTAGACTTCTCCGTAGTCCGCTTGCCATTGTGCATACTCTGGCTAACACATAAAACTTTGATTTGTATTAATTTGTGCACATATGATGCTTCTCTGATATACCCAAGTGGACTATTTCCTTTGAATTAGGCCTACTTTGAAATGCAGAATTGAATACCTGAATACAAAACCCACCCAAGTCCATACTTTGGCCAAATTGAGTTAAGCATGGAAAATTGTTGCTTATAGAAGTTATACATATAGGCCTATCATGCGTATAAAAATAATAATAACACAAATCCACCACGTGCGTTTATTGAGCATGTGAAATCCAACCCCTCCCCCCAAGTCCAGGACTTGGGTGGTTTTTGCACACATGTTATAGTGCCCTCACAAACAGGGCAAGATGGCTGACGTATCTTCATAGTCTCTTCATACCGTACTGATTTTGTGTTTAATGGTGAATATAATGCTTACTTTCAGAGATTGGAAACTGTGGATAATGGCATGGTTATTCGTACTTCACGCACTAGCATGAAGAGAGGAGCCGATCTTCTGCGCTACTTCGCTGGCTGGGCAGACAAAGTACATGGCAAGACCATACCAATAGGTATGGGGTGTTTTGTGTGTGGGATTGGGGGGCTGTGGGCGTTGCCAGGGTTATGTTGACTTATGATTTTGTAAGAGGATGTTTTCCTTGTGTATTGGGTAGGTTTTGCACGGGAGTGCGTGCTTAGGATTAGGATATAGTACTTGCATTAAGGTTAGGATATATAATATTATGATATAGTGTTAGTATTAGGATTATGATATAGTGTTAGCATTAGGATATAGTGTTAGCATTATGATCTAGTGTTATAGCATTAGGATATAGTATAATTAGCATCAGGATAATTATAGTGTTAGCATTAGGATATAATGTTAGGATTATGATATAGTGTTAGCCTTAGGATATAGTGTTAGTATCAGGATATAGTGTTAGCATTAAGTATTAGGTTATAGTGTTAATATTATGATTAGGATATAGTGTTAGCCTCAGGGTTAGGATATAGTGTTATCATTAGGCCTAAAAATTGTTTCATTGGCGTAACATAAAAAAAGAAGGGTAGGTAGGTCGGGATTTTTTTTTTACTTTTGAAGCTGTAAAATGCATTTGATAAAGGCCTTGGAACTTATTTCTTTTTTTTTTTTTAATTCAATTTTTTTTTTTTTTTGCAATAAAACAAAGGAAAAGTTTAGGGTCAGGTTACGCTATTCAAGCATTTTTTAGGCCTTATGGTTAGGATATAATGTTATGAATAGGGTTATGATATAGTGTTAGTATTAAGATTAGGATATAGTGTTAGCATTAGGATTAGGATAAACTGTTAGCATTAGGATATAGTGTTAGTATTAGTGTTATGATATAGTGTTAACAGTTGGGTTAGGATATAATGTTAGCATTAGGATTAAGATATAGTATTAACATTAGGATATTGTGTAAGTATTAGGATTAGGGTTGAGATAGTATTATCATTAGGGTGAGGATATAGTGTTAAGTTGTATTAGGATATAATGTTAGCATTAGGATTAGTGTTAAGATATAGTGTTAGCATTAGGGTTCGGATATAGTGTTAGCATTAGGATTAGGGTTAGGATATAGTGTTATCATTAGTGTTAAGATATAGTATTAGGATTAGGATATAGTATTAGGATTAGAGTTAGGATATAAGTGATACATGTAGCATTAGGGTTAGGATTAGGATATAGTATTAGGATTATGATATATTGTTGGAATGAAGGTTAGGATATAGTGTTGTGATATAGTGTTAGTGGGGTTGGATTACGATTATGATAGAGATATAGTAGGGCCTACTAGTCTTAGTCATGTTAGTGCTAAACTATTAATGCTTCAATGTTATGCCAAGACATTCTATTGCAATTATCTGTCAATCTTAGCTAATTACATAATTCAACAATATAATAACTTTACTTTGTATTCTTGAAACAGATGGTGATTACTTCTGTTACACGCGTCGTGAACCAATAGGTGTCGTTGGTGCAATAGTGCCTTGGAACTTCCCCATTCCTCTATTGTTTAAAAAGTTAGGACCAACTTTATGCTGTGGAAACGCTACTGTTATCAAACCGGCTGAACAGACTCCTTTAACAGCTATATATATTGGTGCTCTTTGCAAAGAGGTAAGAATTTTTTTTTTCTCTTGGCTGCGATGGTTTACTATGGTATGGATAGGGTGTGTGCTTCTTAGTTGTAGAATTTCCTCATGGGTGCTAAATGGTTTATGTCTTGGGTCAGTGGTCAGCGAATTCAAGTTTGATGAGCCTTGTGTGTAGATGCCTGTGTGTAGCACAATATATATAAATCACTGAGTTTTTTCTCTTTAATTTATTTAATTAATTTAAGAATTACAATTAAGTTGAAAAGTGTGATACGAGAGATCACTCTCCAAAGGGTGTGCAGGGTGTCAAATGTCAAACTTAATAAAATGAAGTATTATAAAATGTGAACTTCAATTTCATGTTGAAAAGTGATATTTTAATGACGATTTTTGTAAATTATAGAGAGCAAGTATATATTTTGAATCTTTTAAAGGTATGAAATATGACATATTTTTTGTGGTCCCATAACTCAAACAATGAATTCATACAATTTTATATTTAGAGAGCACTTTAATTTCACGGGAATGAAAAGAATCATGAAAGGACTATGGTGATAGTGAGCAGTCTGATTTTTGATTTAACATAAGTAAAACAGTAACGTTCACTTTTTTCTTATTGGTTATTTCTACTATATATTAAATGTTCCTACCCAATAAAATGTTTTTATATTTAACGATATTGTTAGTGTAAAATCAAATGCTCTTATTTAACAAAATTGTTAGTGTTAATGTTGGATTGCTTTAAAAAGCAGCCCAACATTTACATTAAAATTAAAATTGGGACTGCTCACTAAAACCATAGTCCTTTCACAAAGCCTATCCAATCCTGTGAAATTAGACTGTTAGTAATAATAGGACCACTCGAAACAAGCCATCAGTTAAAATGTAACTGGTCTATTCCTTATACATGTACATGTAGTGTACTTTTTTCCCATAGGCTGGCTTTCCACCTGGTGTAGTCAATATAGTGCCTGGTTATGGACCAACAGCAGGAGCAGCAATATCAGAACACATGGATGTTGATATAGTCACATTTACTGGATCAGTGGAGGTAAAATTGAGAGTGGTTCCCTAATAAACCTAACCCTAATCTCTGAATCCTAACCCTAATTCTTAACCTAACGCTTAGCCCTATTCCTTGCCCAGATCCTAAGCATAAAAATTTTAATTTTAATTTTAACCTTGAAATGTAACTCTAATCGCTGGAGTGCCTGCAATTATTCTACAATCTGGCCTAAAATTGATTATAGTACAGTAAAACCTCACAAATCTGATAGAAGAAAAACCCTGCCAAGATACAAAAGTCTTTTGTTATTTATTGTTTTTACAATATAAATTTGGATGTAAAGAACTAATTTCTCTGTCCCTGTCAACTTCGTTATAATGAGTTTCCACTGTATAAGACAATAATACCCAAAGAACATTTTTTTGTAAAAATCCATCTCATGCATCTGGATACTCATTATATCATATATTATTTATTACGCGGGAACCATAATAATGAAAAAGTGACAAAAAAGTAAGAGGAACTTTTATCTAAATCACAAAACTTTTTCCCCTTGAAAGGTTGCCAAAATCATCCAGCAAGCTGCTGGTAGGAGTAATCTCAAGCATGTTGCAATAGAGAGTGGTGGCAAAAGCCCTAACATCGTCTTTGCTGATGCAGACAGTAAGTTATATCACCTACAACATATTAATCACTGGCACAAAATAATCCAGACATAGCTGTGGTCTAAGACCACACACACAGCCATGGTGTGACCCCTTAATGACTTATGACCCCAAATTATCTGAACACGCCATAGACACTGGCTAATGTCAATTAATGAATGTGTGCACAATCTGCACATGGCATTGTCACACTGGTATGTTATTTGTGCTAGAAGAGGCATTTTGAAGGAATGAGACCAGAAGTGAACCCTTAATGACCTTTGACCCCAAATATGTGAACATTCAGTAGACACTGGCTAAAGTCTATGCATATGTATAATTGTGTCACTGTGCTATGTGGCAGAAGGCACTTTGAAGGTATTTTGTCTCGGACCAAAACTAACCCCTAAATGACCTTGACCCCCCAAAAAAAAAAAACCCATCCTTCTCAGACACCCCCCCCAAATCGCACAAGCTTGTGTGACTTGAAGGCCGATTCGTGCCAATTCAAAGTGTTAGCAAAAACTTTTGAGTGTACGTGCCCCTTTTCCCAAATTCCTGGATCTACCACTGTGAATAGCTTCGGTTGTGCAAGGGTCTTGGTTTTATAGATAGCAAAGGTTTTAGGTCTTTACAAGTATAGAGGGGTGTGGGGGTATTTAGTCATCATTATTCATCATATCTTGGAGATAATTGTAATATATCTCTATACAGGTGTAGGATTATCAAGAAATATTGCAAAACACTGGTTCAAAATATTTAAAAATTAAACATATGTCTTGCAATAAATTGAGTACCAGTATTCACCAACACAAAATAAAACCCCTGTGATTTTATGTTCATTGTATACTAGTGGCGTATGCTGTGGAAGTCAGTCACAATGCTATCAATACTCACTCTGGTCAAGTGTGCCTTGCTGGTTCCAGGACATTTGTCCAGGAAGATATATATGATGAATTTGTCAAGAGGAGCGTCGAAAGAGCAAAAAAGAGAGTAGTTGGAGACCCTTATGATGAGAAAACTGAGTCAGGACCTCAGGTAAGTGACTTAAATATGACCAAGCCATATGTAATTCATTCCATAAGAATAAAACAGGTATAGCAGCATTTAGTAGCATAGAACTTGAACGTTAGAAGTGGCCTTCTTTTCCTTGTTCTTTGTCTTCAAATCTGTTTCTCACTTCTCTTTCCATATAGGTCAACATGCGTTGGCTTTCTAGCCTGGCTTGAGCATTTTTTTGAGCCTGGTCCCATCAGGACCCAAGTTTGTCTCCACACGGAGCAACCGTGACTGTTGAAACAAACAATAAACACTCTATTGCATTTTACTCGAGTAATGACAGTGTTATGTAATTTTAATAGCCACGCATGCTAGGCATAGGCAGTGAAGATATTTCAGAGAGATTACTGAACCCTATGTATATTAAAATGTCCACCTAATTCTTTTAGTTTAATTTAGGTATTTTAATTTTTGCGCATTGGATTAGATTTAATTTTCTAGATAATGGCGCATTATAAATGCTTATTTATTATTTAATGAAACATGCATTTTGTGTGTTTTCATACATTTTAGATCGATCAGGAAGGTTACGATAAAGTAATGGAGATGATAGAGTCTGGTAAACAACAAGGCGCTAAACTGGAATGTGGTGGTAACAGAATGGCAGGAAAAAATGGGTATTTTGTAGAACCTGCTGTATTCTCTAATGTACAGGATGATATGAGGATCGCAAGAGAAGAGGTAAACTCTAGTCAGGAGTGCTCAAATATTAAATCATTTAATTACGCCTAGTTTGTTTATTCATTTCAATTTTGGGCAATTATCAGGAGTCCTAAATAGTCCCATTTAGGGGAGCTATAAAGAATTCCCAGAATCACACAGGATTAACTCCATATTCTGCTCGGTACTGATTGTGATAAAAATGAATAGGTACACATGGCCGACAGCTTGCATCCCCTCTGAAGGACGGAGTACTATTGTGGTTTATTTGCACAGTTCTATTATGTTCCTTGGTGGTCAGCTCTGGATTCATTTCAAGTTAAACGGTATCTGCCATTGTTTTGTTTTTTAAAAGTTCTTGAATAAGTTCGACAACTGTAAAATACACTCCCATTTTGTCAACTCTTTCCCAGATATTCGGCCCAGTACAACAAATCATCAAATTCAAGACTATTGAGGAAGTGATTGAACGTGCGAATAGGACAAGCTTTGGGCTTGCAGCATCTGTTTTAACCAAAGACATTGACAAAGCTATAACAATTGCCAACAGTGTACAAGCTGGCATTGTGTGGTGAGTAGTGTGTGGTTTTCATTGACAGTGATAAAGCAAAGTGGATCATATTCTTTGCGAGATTGCCTAATTTGCACACATTATTTTAATGTTTATAAACCATGCATACTGCTATTTTAGTATGATAAATAATGATAACAATTTGGATTTTAAATGCCCAACGCTGGATCTCAGATTAACATCTCGGGCATAAACCAACCCCAGCAACATGAACAAGTGAGAAGCAAAAAATTAACAATGCAATAAAAAGATGTTTAATGTCTTCAAAGTGGTTTTGATCGTGATGATGATGAAGATGATGATGAAAATGGTGATGAAAATGGTGATGATGATGATGAAAATGGTGATGATGATGATGATGAAAATGGTGATGATGATGAAAATGGTGATGTTGAAAATGGGGATGATGAAAATGGTAATGATGATGGTGATGATGAAAATGGTGATGATGATGATGAAAATGGTGATGATGATGAAAATGGTGGTGATGATGATGAAAATGCTGATGATGATGAAAATGGTGATGATGATGAAAATGGTGATGATGATGATGATGAAAATGGTGATGATGATGAAAATGGTGATGATGATGAAAATGGTGATGATGATGAAAATGGTGATGATGAAAATGGTGATGATGAGGAGGAGCAGCAGTAGCAACTGCAGTCAAGTTCACTTCAAACCCTGGTATTTTTTCCCTTGATGATGATGACGATGATACCCAGTGATGATGATGTTGAAAACTGACTGCAATTTGGAAAGAACCATTTACATGTAGTTACCATTATTTTGAATACCCTTGTTGCAAAACCGTATAGAAATGTGTTCCTTGCCAACTTCATTCCAAAACTGGCACATGTTTTGTTACCATTAATCAAATTAGAACACCTGTGTTATTTCTTGTTTATTTTTTTATCAATTAGGGTGAATATATATGGCGTGGTTCCAACTCAAGCCCCCTTTGGCGGCTTCAAGATGTCAGGATTAGGCAGAGAAGGGTAAGGATAATCCCGTAATAAATACCACCCCACAAATTACTCTTGTCAATGCATATGTAAGCACTAAATTACTTCGAAAGATACTGTAAGCGAATCCTTAAACAGCCAGGTAAAAATCTGGAAAATATCAAGTAAATACTTCACTGTAACCATGGTGGTGACAGAAAATACAAGTGTTTGGGTCAACTAATTGACTGGTATAAAGAACATTTGTGGTGGGTATGTGTCATTTAAACTACATAAACCAGACACACATTCCATTTGGGTTGCACAACAAAATGGATCTTTAAGTGTAACCGGCCACATGGTAGATACATGTATGTCAACAGTGAATCAAAGTTTAAATTTCAACGGTTGAAATGACGGTTGGATTTGAAATTTTGCAGCAATGCATCAATGTTGATAATCGTCCGCCTTTTTAAACCCGATATATAGAGACCATGTTACAACCGCATTGTAACAATGGGCTATTCCATTTGAAATCCACACACCCCCTGTGGAAGATTTTGGAATTCCAACCAAAATCATCAGTTTGAGTCGTCGACATTCCAACTGGAATTGAGGTCAGATTTCATCTGAAATAGTACGGCAAGGGTGTGGAAGATTTTGGAATTCAACCAAAATCAACAGTTTGAGTCATTCCAGATCTGGAATTGAAGTCGACATTTCAACTGGAATTGAGGTCAAAATGCGAATCTTCCACAGGGTATCCGACTGAAAATTAAATAAAGTTAAATTTCCCACTCAAAAACATCTGAAATAGTACCAAAATAAACAGGTTGAGTAGTCAATATTCCAACTGGAATTGAGGTCAAAGTACAAATCTTCCACAGGGTAATTCAAAAACATGTATATTTCAACCCAAAAACATGTAAATTTCCAACTGGAATTGAAGATTTACTCTGAAAAGGGTGTGGAAGATTTTGGAAATCCAACCAAAATCATAAATTTGAGTCTTCCAGATTTTCATTATATGAAAAGTGCATGTTTGGAATTCCAGCTTTTCATAGTACCTTAGTATTGGTATAAAATCAGTATACCTGATCTTATTATTTGCTAGTAATCATGGTTTTCAAACCATCAAATGCTGAATCTAATGAGATTGCATGCTCCCGGTCCCCGCACTCCGTGTATCCACGGGTAGTTGTGAAATTTGAAAACCCAGACCTGAAACTTTTCAGTTACTTTTGTTGCTCAAATTCATACATTAAGAAAAAAAATTCAGCCCAATTGGAGTTATTTTATCACCAATTTGACGCTGTCTTTCAGGTTTTTTTTTGTTTGAACATTTAGCTCTGAAAAGCTGGGGGGGGGGTCAATCCCATTGTAGCATGTACACCATCCACGATAATCAACTTTTAAAAAGCACCCTAAACAAGGATTTAACCCGTGCCTAAAACGTTACCATAAACAGGTAACACGCACCTGTTTTTTCACACCCTAAACAGGGATTTTATTCCTTGCGTCAAATTTCATTTCCGCATATTAGCAATTGCAATTTTGCTACCCTTTTTTCCAAAATTTCATGCTTTTACACCCTAAACATGATACGCGCGTAATTTTAATAATTTGTCATAAAATTTGTATTGTATCGTTAATTTCAAAAAATGAAAATTATTTGATATCAGAAAGACATTCTTCGTATTCAGAATGCAATTCGATATGTCTGATGTGCTCGCATGTCCCACAAAAAATACTGTAGAAACGCTCAAAACGCTCATTCCAGATCCCTTAAACAAAAGTTTATGGTACAAATTTGTGCGACGTGCCTAATATTTGCCATATTAAAGCTATATAAAATTGTGTGAAAATAGAATGAATAGGCTGGCATGAAGGCTCTTTTTAGGCTAAAAAGCTACATAGATGTCAACTTGATGCATGGGGAGGATTGTCAATACCCCTTATCAAAATTTTTAGGAATTATATAAAAACGAAGCTAAACTATTATAAATGATGAAAACAAAATCCATGTTTTGTCAAGAAGTGGTAAATTTCTGGACTTTTGTTTCACTATGTATTGAATGAAACTTCGAAGGAAATTCTAGACATAATTAAGTAAAGACAAGAAATTTGCCTTTCTTGACTAAACTGTTATACAAAACTTATTGTTGCTGCATAGTGAAAACAAGCTTCATTTTAATATGAGTAACAGTTTTAAAGAGTTAAACTTAGGCCTACACCTAATTATAATGTTCTAATGTTTTTTTGTTTTTTTATTGTAAATATTTAAGTCAACAGATACAATCACTACAGTTTATTGCCAGATTAAAAAAAAATATAGTGAAATTGAATAGAGACTATATTAAACAAAAACAATCCGGTTTATTTTTAATATGTGACGTGTCATGTCAAAAGGAGACACTTTTGGGCAGGTTATCAATTTTGAGGTTTTTACGTATCTTAAATATAGAGATATTTTGCTCCACAACACCGTTTTCCCCAATGAAATCGGACATTCCTAAGCGAAGATATTATGAGTTCGTAAGTTATGGTATTATAAAATTGGAAATTGAGATATCTGCATTTAAAAATATTATTGACAATGTTGAGAGTATGAATTATCTTGAAAAATGTCTCAAAAAATACAAGATGCCAGTTATATTCCGGTCTGAAACTATCAGATAATATTTTAAACATTATTAACATCACAAATTCGCAACAAACCCAAATTGTGAAAAAATCACCCCGGGCAGATTTTTGGCTATTTCTCCATTTACGATCCTGCCCAAAAGTGTCTCCTTTTGACATGACACGTCACATATATTTTTTTGCCATTTTAATGTGATTTAGTGAAAAGGGGGAGAAGGTGGGACTCGAATGCAGGGCCTTCCAAGTCAGTGGCATAGATTTGTATTTGACATGGTAGGGGGGCTGGGGTTGGAAAACAATTCTTTAAGTGTGAAACTAAACCTACCCACAGAATAAGTTTATGGTACAAATTCGCACTTTGAAGCACCTAATATTTGCCATATTGAAGCTAAATTGTGTGAAATATGGTTTATACAAAAATAGACTAAATAGACGCAAAGGCTATTTTTAGGCCAAAAAGCCGCATACAGATATCAACATGATGCATGGGGAGGATTGTATAGATCATACCCTCTTATCAAAATATTGGGGAATTATACATGTACGAAGCTAAAATATTATAAGGGAGTGTTCAGAAATACTTTGGTGGGGGGGGCTGGTAAAATGGGAGGGGCCAAAAAGTTTTGGACCTTAAAAGAGGGGGGCCCAAAAAGTTTTAGGTGGTAGGAAAAGGGGGGGGGGGCCCCAAAAAGTTTTCCGCTTGAAAACCCAACATTTTTGCGATCACTTTTAATGGGAAAATCGGTATGAATCCTTTAAATGAGGATAAGACTGTTGATTACAATGGTCAAGGTCTAATTGATTTTTGTGATGCAACGGATCTGTCAATTCTTAACCTACATGACAAATGTACTGGTGTGTATACATGGGTCAGAAACCAACAAAAGAGTGTACTTGATTATGTTTGTGTATCACAAAGTGTTGTTGATAGACTTGATAATATGCTAATTGATGAGGAAGGAATATATCACTTAGGTAGTGACCATAACATGATTGTAACAACATTTAAACATGTGAATAACACGTTCTCAAAAAATAATTCTGAGTTGAAAAGTAATCCCAAAGATGATATGTACTGGAATATCAAGCCTAGTCAAGATTGGGGACCGTTCAAAGAGGTCTTGAAAACAAGGTTCCATAATTGGGACCCTATTAATATGTCTGCCAATGAAGCTTGGTCTGAATGGAAACATGGTGTTATATCAGCAGCAAAAGACACAATTGGTTGTAAATACAAAGATAACAAATGTAAGGCATGGTTTGATGATGACATTTTGGAAGGAATAAACAGAAGAAAAATGCATGTAAGACACATCGACTTTATTCAAAGAAAAAGATAACCCTGACTTTGATGGGCAGGTTTGTGATTCACTGTGGGAGGACTATCAAAAGAAGCGAATTGAATGTAAATCATTGATTAAACGTAAGATTATGCAAATGAGAGTAGATAGGTGTTCTGACATAATGAAAAAAGGTGGCCCACAGACTAGGGACTTTTGGCAACAATTGAAAGGAGCTAAACCAATTAATAAAGTTACATCAATAAAGATTCCAGGAACTGACCAAACCACTTCAGATAAGGAAGTTATGAAAACTTCAATTATGATGTACTATAATACCTTAGGTAAAATGAACCATAACCTTTGTTATGCTAATGAAGAGGATGACTCAAACACTCCTAATTACCTTGAGACTTGTGAGTTGAATGGGAAGAATGTCAATGTTAAGATTGACAGGTTATCCTTCACTATTGAAGATGTTGTTGATTCAATTTCCCATTGTAAACTTAATAAAAGCCCTGGAATTGACAAGATTACTAATGAGCTTATCAAAAACGGCGGAGATGCTTTAATGTCTTCCTTATTTAGTCTTTTCAAAAGACTAACAAAAGTTGAGTGTATTCCAGATGAATGGAATGAAGGCATTATAATACCAATCTTTAAGAAAGGCGATGTTAAAGATCTTGACAATTACAGGGGGATAACCTTAACATCTTGTGTCTCAAAAGTATATAATAGGATTATCGCGCAAACTGTGTCAAAGTTTATTGAAGATAACAATATTCTAACTGAAGTGCAAGGCAGTTTCCGTAAAGACAGGCGCTGCGAAGACCATATATTCAACCTTAAAAGTATTATTGCAACGCGACAAGCTGAAGGCAAGCAAACATTTATGGCTTTTCTTGACTTTAAGAAAGCCTTTGACACAGTTTGGCGAGAAGGTCTGTTTAAAGTTATGAGGAGTATTGGTATTGAGGGTAATCTTTTAAATATCATTATAAACATGTACAAAAATGTAAAAAGTAAAGTAATATTCCAAGATGTAGAAACTGATTTCTTTACTGTAGATGAAGGTGTGAAACAAGGCTGTGTCCTTTCGCCAATTATCTTCTGCATTTACATTAATGAGCTTGCAAAAATGATCAAGGCCAAAAACTTAGGTGTAAGTATTTTCGGTACAAATATTGGCTGTTTGTTTTGGGCAGACGATGTAGTTCTGATTGGAAATAATGATAATGACCTTAACCTACTCCTTAACACAGCAAGCGAGTTTTCTAATAAATGCAAAATGTCGTTTAATTATACCAAATCGAATGTTCTCATCACCGGGCAGCGTGTTAATGTAGATAGAAAATGGAAACTTTGTAATAGTTTCATCACAGAGGTCAACGAGTACAAATATTTAGGTGTTACCATTTCAAGGAACATGTCAGATCACTCTCATATCGAGGAAGTTGTTAAAAGAGGTAATCGATTAATTGGTTATATCAAATCAATAATTGATGACCAAGATGACTTTAATAGGGTCTATTATGGTGATCTCCTATGGAAATCAATTGGACTGTCATCAATCAATTACGCATGTGCAATATGGTTTTGTAAAGGTATCACAGTGATAGACAAGCTCGAAAATATTCAATACCACATGGCTCGAGCTATTCTCAAAGCACCAAGAAACGTTGCTAAAGAGGCCCTATATGGTGACCTTGGATGGCAAACTATTGCCTCTATCCAAAATAATATTCGTGCCAAGTACTTTAAGAGGCTTCAGGATATGGATGAAAACAGGTTACCAAAACTATTGTTTAAAGCAATCTTCCAAGTCAAAGACAAATTGAAATGGGGCTGGCTTTGTGATATGGAAAGTTCTCTAGAGAAATGTAATATGAGTATGTTTTACAATTATGGGTTCACCGACCAATCAAACAATGCAGATTGGTCAAACACCTTTAAGAATGTAAATAAAGAGCTTGACTATGACAATTGGAGAATCAAAGCCTTGAATAAATCTTCTCTTGACGACTATGTTAGGTACAAAGAGCGACCATCACTAGAACCATACCTACTTGATAAACTGAATTTTTATGGGTCAAACTTAAAATTCAAAGCCCGCTCTAATTCTTTAGATTTGGAAGGAAGGAAAAAGTCATGGTCAGATAAAAACACGGGTCTTTGTAAGTTATGCAATTTAAACCAGGAGGAATCAGTTGATCACTTTCTATTCAATTGTACAAGTTTGGACTACATAAGGAACGACCACTTCAAAAGACTTGAAAGAGATCTATGTTCTAAAGGGTGGGAAGTAATTTGGCATATGTTCTCGGTTGGGGATGCAAATATTAGACACCATCTCCTCCTAGATAACATCTTCGAAGATAGCTATGATCTAGGGTCTATACTTGATAAATGTAGTAAAATGTTTCTCACTGATGCGTGGAAAGAAAGGAGTAATATATTGAAAGACTTATGATCTCATAATTATAACCCATATTAATGTATTGATTTATAAAGCTCATACAAACATGTATTATATAGTATAAGTATATCTGTATGACACTGTACGTGTCTTTTTTTTTGTAACAATTGATTAAGTTATTTCTTTCTTTCGCTTTTTCTTTCTTTCTTTCTTTCTTTCTTTCTTTCTTTCTTTCTTTCTTTCTTTCTTTCTTTCTTTCTTTCTTTCTTTCTTTCTTTCTTTCTTTCTTTCATCCGTTCTCTTTCTTTAACCCTCTTCCTCACTTTAGATTATTTATATGTACCCTTTGCTTGAGTATATTTTTACTTTGTTATATAATTGTTGATAATTATTAAGCTTTGTTTGTATATTTAATGTCTTGGATGCACCATCAGATAGATGAGTGCCGCTGATGTAAAAGTGAATTCCAAATAAAAACTTGAAAACTTGAAACATGGGCAAGTTTGGGTTTTATCATAGAATTTAAATTGGATTTCTTTGCACGTTTCAGTTTACTATTTCTCATTGCAAAATTATTTTGTACACATAGGCCCATGGATAGATTTACCATAGGGTAGAGTGGGCACAGAACCAGGTGCCATGGTCTTTGGGGCCCAAAACTGATACCTGATACCATTTTAGCTTTTTGCATAATAAATTAGTTCCAATTTTAACAATATTTGATCATTCAAGCTTCAATATGGCCAAATTTTTTGCGCGCTTCGCACGCATTTGTACTATCATAATTAGCCACGGATCCAAGTTATATGCTGATGTGCCTATGAACCTCCAAATAAATCCTCTTTTTCATTTATCCCTATAAAATCAGATAAATGGGACAAATCTAAATTAAGTATAAAATGAAAATATCCTTGGGCTTGTATTTCATGCGCAATTGTCCCACCGGGAATATTTCAAACATTTGCCTCCCTCAATGACATGTGTCCCAGATACCACACTAGGCCTACTGGAAACAACATTACATGTATTAAGTATAATGTTTGTTATACGATAATGGGGGGGGGGGGTCAAAAAGTTTTGTCTGTCAAAGTATTAATGAACACTCCCTAAATGATGAAAATGAATTTGTTTTCACCCTTGACACCAAATCTTTTTGTTGACCCGACGTGGAGCAATTTTTTAAAATATTTTTTTTAGTCTGAGGTGGAGGTGTGGAGCTAATTTATTTTCCCTCTCAGATAGCGAGATAATTTATTTTTCTTCAAAGAACTTTTCCGAGAAACCACAATATCATAATATTGAAAGTTACACATAATGCTAAAACAAAAAAGGGGGGGAAGGTAATTAACTGACCAACCTTTGGCACAGTTGGAAAATTGTTCATGATAAAATTATATAGCAATCCCCAAAATGTTTATATAATCTTGAACATTGGCTTCAAAATGCAACAACTTCAATTGCACTACTTATCCTAGAATTGCTTTTCAAATTTGGTCTTTATCAGATTGCTTTCACAAAAATGTGCTATTGGCATGGTTTTCTTAAAGGCATTTATTCATTCAAATTTCTCTGCCATCACAAATAACAACATACGAGGGATGGTCAATATATTCCTGCAACTATTATTTATCTCTGCTAAGCGTGACTTTGATGACTAGTTTGTAGTTTTGTACCTTTGTCTTTCAAAACAAATGTGTATTAGCCAAGTCGAATCATTGATTACGTAATGACATTAGTATAAACACAATAGCATATGGACACTGCCTGATATATCATAGTGGTGAAAAATAGTGTAGAAAATAATGAGTCAAATTGAGGTATTGTTACATAATTCTAAATATCTCGAGAATAAAAGTATGGAATCTGGTGCGGTTTGCAATTTGGTAGACCGATAACACAGGGTTGATGCTATACTCTATTTAGACCTATACTATTTTTATTAGAGATAGGGGATCATGTTGAATATCTCCAATTTTGAGTAGGCATTATCACGCATTGTTCTTTTCATAATAAGAAATAGCAAGATTAAAATGGTACCTGGTTCGATAAGGTAAAATGGGAGGGGAACAAACATTTCTTCCTTTTTTTTAAAAACCCTTTGTTTTCAAAATGTCATGTTTATGTAATCAAAGCAGCACACCATAGAGAGGCTCTGAATTGAAAAAGAAATTTGAATTTCAAAAGGTGTGTTTAATTTCAGCATTCTGAGACTTAGTATAGCAACTAACTCACAACATCCAGCAGCATTGTATTTAGTCATATTTATAGCGCTTTTTTGCCTAAATTTTCCTTTTTTCATACATTTTTGGTACTTTTAATTGTGCCTACCACCCACACATGCGCATATTTATTTATTTTATTGCAACAATTTCTATTGTCCTGACTATGATCTTTCATGCCAATAATCATAATTGTTTTCGTTTCATTTTGGAGGTATTTTTTATTCTTGTGTCTAACTTGTATGCTCGTCTGTCATGATTTTCACACCATTTTTGTTTGTCATTAAGGCCTATTTCTGATGAATTTCAAAGACTGCACCTTTCCTCGTCTGTGTGTTCAATTCTTCTTTCACAATTATCAAGTGAATATACTCAGATTACCTCATACCAAAACAGGGCTTGCAAACTGCTTTGGTACTTACTTATCCTTCTCTCATGTTCTGTAACTGCAATTCAAATGTCCCACCAACGTTGACAGTTGTCAGTGTACATTATAGCAATGACTTGATACAAATGAGATTACGTAATTCAAAAGTACAAACCTGTATTTATCATAAGAAATAGTCATCAAAGTCATGCTTGAGGGGAGATAAATAATAGTTGCGGGAATATATTGACAATAGAAAACAGCATACCCAAATAGCAAACTAATCTTAAGGGATCCCCGTAGAATACAGGAAGGAACATGATAAAGCGCAACATATCTTTTTATTTCAACAGAAGGGTTGTCAACATGTCCAGGGTTTTGTGGAAATGAGTCCCAATTTATATATTTTTATTTACAATCTTTTCTCAAACATGCCAATGAATGTGAGAAAGAGAGTGAATAATTGATACAAATTCTCCTTTCAGAAATATATGGCTGGCTACAAAACAAAATGTGACATATTTGTTACAACCTGCAAAACAATTTGAAAATCAAAGGCATTCATTTTATTTTAACAATCTTCATAATGCCTTTGTTTTTATGAAATACACCAGGCACAAAAAGAAACTCGTCAGTTATATTCATCCTTGCTGTTCAATAACTTGATAATTTTGGATTATTCTGAAATATACATTTTGTTAATTGGAATTTGCTTTCTCATTTGACACCCTGTTCGTGAAAAGCGAACGAGAATTAACCAAGATATGCGCCTCCAAACTCTCAAACCCCAAAATCAAAAGTTGCATTTTCAACGATTTTCAATGGGAACGCATCGTCGTATTGCACACAAGCACCACGGGCTAATCAATAAAGCACACAGTGTAACAGGCACAATTGAATCGTTAAAATTGCAACTTTTCATTTTGGGGTTTGAGAGTTTGAGGCATATCTTGGTCAATTCTTGCTCAATGTTCACGAACAGGGTGTCAAATGAGAAAGAAAAGTCCAATTAACAAAATGTATATTTCAGAATAATCCAAAATTATCAAGTTATTGAACAGCAAGGATGAATATAACTGACGAGTTTCTTTTTGTGCCTGGTGTATTTGATTAATTTAGTTAATTCCGCACTTGTCATTGATATTGTGAAAAGATATTCCAATTCCAAAAATATTGCAGCCACAGAAACTCAAAATATTTCCTTATGACGGTATGACTGTATGGCATTGATATTCATCAAATATCCACTTGGCGATAACTAATTAATTGAAAAGGCTATTGACATTCATTTTAAGTTTAAAAGAATATCACAGAAATACAACTTTTAAAATAAGTAAGTTTTTTTTTAAATATTTTTTTTTTGTCATTGAACATATTATTTTCGATGAAAAAGTCATTAAACATTGTGCAGAAATAAGTCAAGCAAGTGAATTGCCCATATTTTCTCAGTTGACAATATTTACAGGCTTATGACAAAAAACAAAATACAATACAAATTAGTGAAATTGATGTATGCATTAAAATGAACGACCAATTTGATTGATTGACAAATATTACAATAAAATAAAAAATAAAATGACATGGTATTGCACACATAAGCCTAACAAACTTCAGTGACAACTTATTAAAATCAAAATGTTTGAAATAAAAAAATCATTTTCTTGCATTCTCTCTCTCTCTAGGTGCCATATCCTAAGACGTTGGCGATCATGTCGTGCCACAATTCTCTGTTATAAGCCATCTCCAGAAGCTCTGTCGCTTTATGTTCAGCTCCCCTTTCTTTTAGCCAGTCTTTCAGATTTGATAACCACATCACTCTCTTCCTGCCTCTGCTCCTTGTTCCTTCTATTCTTCCTGTCAATACTAGGTTCTCGCAACCATCCTTTCTGAGGATATGACCAAGGAATTTGAGCTGCTTAACTCTGATTTCACGTAACAGCTTCCTGTTCACATTTGCTCTACTTAGGACATCGTCATTAGACACTTTATCAGTCCACGGGATCTTCATCATTCTTATAAGGAACCACATCTCGCAGCTCTCCAATCTTCTTTTAATGTCTGTTGTTATTGACCATGCTTCACTTCCATACATTAATACAGGGACGACATAGCAGTTGAGTACCCGAATTCTGGTCTCTATACTGAGGGCACTGTTTTTTAGGATCTTGTCTAATTTTGAGAACGCAGACTTAGCCAGTGCAATCCTTCTCTTAATCTCCTTAATACATCTGGCATCTTCTGTGATTAGACTGCCAAGGTAGTTGAAGAGGAAACTTGCTTAATTCTTTGATCTTTCACCTTCAATATGCATGTGGGCTTTCAGTCTTTGATACCACCATACATTCTGTCTTCTTGCAATTTAACGATAAACCTTTCCTCTCACTTTCCTGAACCACCACATCAAGAAGCCTTTGCAGATCCTCCTCAGACTCAGCTAATAGGACAGTGTCATCTGCATATCTTATGTTCGTGATGTTATGTCCACCTATACTGAGACCATTTTCCTTTTCTAGCTCCCTTAGAATCAGCTCACTGTAATAATTAAAGAGATCTGGTGACATCACACATCCCTGTCTGACTCCTCTCTTAATGCTTGTATATTCACTACAATCTCCATCCACCCTTATGCACGCTGTTTGGTTCCAATAAAGGTTCTGCAACAGTCGTAGATCCTTTCCATGCAGGTCTAGCCTGCCAAGATCTTCAAAAAGCTGATCATGTCTCACCTTGTCAAAGGCTTTTGAGTAGTCAATGAAACACATGAAAACATCCTTCTGCATCTCTACCGCTCTCTCTGTTATCATTCTCAAGACATAAATCGCATTCCTGGTACCAGCATCTTCTACAAAGCCGAACTGCTCTTTACCGATCTCAGGTTTTATTCTACTTCTTGCACGCAGTAACAGGATTCTTAGAATTATCTTTGTAACACGGCTCATAAGGCTAATTGTACGGTGTTGTTCACAATCCACAGCGCCAGGTTTCTTGGGAAGAGCAATAAAGATTGATTTGCTCAGGTCTTCCGGAAACATCCCATCATCATACATTCTGTTGATGACTCCTGTCAGTTTCTCAATTCCATAATCCTCTAATGCTTCAATCATTTCAACAACTATTCCATCTGGCCCAGCAGCCTTATATCTGCTCATCATTTTTATAGCTGATCGAACCTCTGACTGCAATATCTTTGGACCCTCAATAGAATCGGGAAAGCTTGGCAAACCATCCCTTACATCGTGAAATAACTCCCCAACATATTCAATCCATCTTTTCATTACATCATCTTTCCCTACCAGCATATTACCATTCTTTGCCTTGATGCACCCAGAGCTTGAACAGCCCGATTTCCTGCCTGAGATCTCATTTATCCTCTGGTACACATTCCGATTCTCTCCAAATTGACTCTCAATTTTGGCACATTCACTATTCAGCCAGGTCTCTTTGGCCTCCTTGCAACGTTTCTTTATTTGCCTGTCCAACTCTCTATATTCTTTCGAATCCCTGTCCATGATCTTTTGCCTGCATTACAAATTATTTTAAATTTATTTAAAATTTTATAAATATTTTTTAGCATTGAAAATATTACTTTTGATGAAAAAGTCAACAAACATTGGGCAGAAATAAGTCATGCAAGTGAATTGCCCATACTCCTTCAGTTGACAATATTTACAGGCTTGATATATTAAAACAAATATAATACAAATGATTGAAATTAATGAATGAATTAAAATGAATGACCAATTCGATTGATTGACACATGGTCGCATGTCATGAATTGGTCATCTTTTGTGTAACATGATGTAAAATGAGAAAAATGTCACCAATTTTGATTCAATTCAACACAACTTTTAATGAATACATTTTAGACCATTATAAGTATATATTTCTGGAAAGCTTATATTACAAGGATGCCAAATCAACAAAGCATAACATCATAATACAGGGTGGGTGAGAAATATACAGGGTGGAACAACAACAAAATTAGCATCTTTCTTGTCATGGTGAACCCCATATTTTTCCTTTTCTAAAAGCTATGTAGTTCAAAATAAATATGGATTCAGAAAGACATTGCATGGGTCCTTCAAACAAATTAGGAAGAAAGAGTTTAGTATCCCTTACATTAAACATACAGGGTGGTCAAAAGTTGTAAAATAATTTCACAATTTTTATGACATTTTTCAATCAAAACTTTTTTCCTCCATTTCGGGCACTAAAACTAATAGCATAATTGAATTCCTCATCAAATTTCCTTAAAAATATGTGTTCTTTTGAATAAGCAGGGTGACTCGGGCAAGAGATAATCCATTTAGAAATGTCGGAGCACAGTATGCACACTTTGTACAGTAACATATAGGGAAAACTGTCTTAATTAGCATTTAATTAGGCAATTAATTGGTTACATCTTTTGTTACAGTTGATGTAATATGAGGTAGATCTACAATCCAAGATGATATATGTGCAATTTGAGGTCCATGCGAGTTGTACTTTTCAAGATACAAAGGTTTGAAGTTTGCCATATTTTCACAATTTTGTGTATAACCCTATGGGGCTCTCCCGAACCGGCTCTCCCGAACCGGCTGCTCCATTGACACCTCTTACATATTGAGGTATAAATCTCAAAGTACTTGTCCAATTGACTTGGGGTTTTTTGTATTTGAAAAAGAACATAATTATCTACAAAATGACACCAAACTTTCTACAATAGGTATTATACTTTTAGAATAAACCTAACTTGAAGTGTGAAGAAAGCATTTTCATGTTACGGCTGCTCCATTTTTGGGTGACCTATTTGTGACATGCGACCACATCTACTATGCATAGGCAAATGTAGAATGCCAGAAGACAATAAAATGACAAGGTATTGCACACATAAGCCTAACAAACTTCAGTGACAATCTTATTAAAATCAAAATGTTTGCAATAAAAATTAATTTTCTGAAATTTTCTGAATTTGTCAAATAAGGAACTTTTTCACGATAAATTAAAATTTGTCATTTGTGCATGCATGACAAATTTTTCAACTAAGACAGTATGTATGGCCATATTTTGTTTGTTAAATGATGAATTAATTATACTTCATGTGTTGGTGTACAAATAAAGTAAACTAACAAATTTATATTAGTCAAAACAAGAAATTTAACAGAGAATGTAATTAAATATTAAAATGTAAATTTTAGACATTTTATAAATGCTTGATATGACTAAACATTGATAAAATTACCTATAGGGCAAAATTATTATTTATTGTTGTTGGGTTTTATTAAGTGGGAGCATGATAACAGAACAGAACAAGTTTTTGAAGAATCATTTTCTGAACGAGACATTTGTCTTACAAATAAGCAAATGAATTAAGAGTAAACTGACGAATCAAATGGAAAACATTACAAGAGCATATTTATAACTGTTAGTATACATTTTAAATGAGAATCAAAATAAACCTTGAATGAATAAATTAACAATGTGAACTGCACAAAGTTTATTCTTAATTAATATATCATTTTCTTCTTTTGAAATGAGTGGTCACATATGCAATATCAACGGTACATTTTGGCACTGCGGGTTTAATTATATTGCAATTATGGTTGATTTCGCACAAATGCAGGGATGTTATTTGTTTGTTCAGCACCCGGGTTCAGCATCATAGCTATTAAATGTGATCAAAATATCAAATAAAAATCAAATAATTAGGCCTAAATATTTTGCAATTCTCAATCATTTTGGATGCGGGCAGGAAACAGTAAACTCAAAATCAAGAAGGGCCGAGGTTTTTCCCTTCAAAACAGACCAGGGAAAAATATTAGTTCCTATGATATGACAAAGTGGAGGGTGATAGTCATAGCAGGATACTGTCATGCTCTAATAGACTATAAATTAAATGAAATATGCGGGGGCATGGTTGATGGTTCAAATAGCCTGTATAAACAGCTAGGGGGGTACTCAGTACAAAAGACCATTTGCCCATCTAATATATCAATGACTTTTCGGAAAAGGTAATTGGTATAAAAGTTTCATGTCCATCTGCTTTGATAACGATCAAAGCTCAAAAAAAATCCCCTCATTTCAATATCTCCAATATCTTGAAATATTTAAGAATGAGTTTTTTAATTCTCATCTTTCTGATATCAGAAAATGAGCATGTAGTGTGGAATTTTTAAGTGTTTATTTTTTCATATGGGCAAGTTCTTTGACATTTGAATCTGAGACATTGGCACGATACATAGAGGAATCAGCCTAGAAATCAATTCAAAATGATATTGTAGCCAAATTTAATTTGTCCATCAAAGTATGTTGTCCAACCTGCTTGGAATTTCACCTTTAGACACCAAAATGACACCTTAAAATTAAAATGCCCTGGGTATAAAAATGCAGGCAATTTTGTTTGAAAATTTTAACGATTTTGAACTCTAGAAAGCCGAGAATAGAAATAAGCAACCAGGGCAATTATATTAATTAAATTATATTGTTATCTGTATGAAAATATCAATACAAAAAGTGAAGTGGTAATCAGTTTTGAGGTTAGAAGACGCATTATACTTCAGTAAAAAAAGACGGCTCATTATACTCGAACTTCAGTAAAAAGGGTTAATTCACATGTCAATATAAAACTTGAATTTGTATAATATGTGAAAATCTGTAACCAGGTAGAAAAAAACATGAAGCAAGGCCTATCCTGAGAAAGCCCAGACTAAAGATCATAATCAAATTATGCTCCATACACTGTCCACTGTGGTCCACAGCTTCTGTGCACAAACTTGTAGTGGTTTTACAGAACTATTCCACTGGGCCAAGGACAGCCATCCTAAAAATAGGTTTTAGAATGTTAATGGTTTAATTTATGTGGCATTATATTTTTGCAATTATCTGTTCTTTAAACAAAAACTTCACAATGCAGACAAAATAGATTTCTTGTCACTTGAGGTCTATTAAAGTTGGCTATAAAGTCTATCTGGTATTTGAATGAATGAATGTATAGCAAAATAAAAATCTGAAGAAACTGTCAAGAATTCTATCTATAAAAAATCCTTTTTTACAACAACAAAAAATTCGTAAATTTGGACAACAAAATAAAATTCAGGCAAAAATTCTCATTAGGGGCTGTGCAATAATTATGAGCCAATGGGTTGGGGGGGGGAATTTCCCCATGATGGTCCAACTCAAAATGTGTCGGTTATTGTTGGAAATTTCAGCATGATAATATTTTAAGCAAACATGTTTTTTGCGTCTAACAGTTTTTATTATTTCTAAATTTCCACCATACTCAGAAAACAAGCAAATCTTCCACAGGGAATTTCTCCCGGGGGGGGGGGGTCACTCCCATTGTGGCCTGTACACCATCCGCGATAATGAAAACGCGTAAAAAGGGTAGTTTTTCGTGGGTAAGCACGATACGCGTGTAACGCGTTTAGGGTGTCAAAAACATGAAAGATTGGAAAAAAGGGTAGCAAAATTGCAATTGCTAATACGCGGAAATGAAATTTAGGGTATGAAATTTGATGCAAGGAATAAAATCCCAGTTTAGGGTGTAAAACCTGTTTAGGATATTGTTTTAGCCAAGGGTTAAATCCTTGTTTAGGGTGCTTTTCAAAAGTTGATTATTGTGAATTGGTGTACAGGCCACAATGGGAGTGACCCCACCCCCCCACCCGGAATTTCTACCCTGTTTTAGACCTTCTCTGCTGGAATTCTAACAAAATGTAAATGTTTCCAACTGGAATTGAGGTAGAAGTGCAAATCTTCCACAGGGTATCCGACTGAAAGTTAAATTTTCCACCGATAATGTTTCCAACTGGAATTGAAGTCGACATGAAAATCTTCCACAGGGTATCTGACTGGAATGAAGTTTTTAGCTAGAATTCCACACAAAACATGTAAATGTTTCCAACTGGAATTGAGGTCAAAATGCAAATCTTCCATAGGGTATCCAGCTGGAATTGCGTTAAATTTGTAAATCTTCTACATGATTCAGCTGGAATTACAATGAAACATGGGACTATTTCCAACCGGATTGTACATTTGGCCCAACTGGAATTTAGGTAGCATTGTAAATCTTCCACAGGGGGGGTGTGGATTTCAAATGGAATAGCCCAATGCTTTGACCTGATATCAACTTTACGTTGAAATGTAGTTGAAAATGGGTATGGCTTGAATATGGACACACTTTTAACCACATTTCAACCAGCCCTCGAATTAACCCACAGCACCCATGGCATTTTGCCGTGGGTGCCCACCCCCACCGCCGTAATGCCCTCAAAATATGTCCTTTACCCAAGGCAGTCACTTGCCTGGCCCTCTAATGAAGTTGCCGTCGGTGCCCCAGCCCTGCCCCTTCATTATAAAATCATATATCTATGTTTGTGTGTGTTTTCTTTGGTTGCCTTGGTGCCCTTCTCAAATTTTCAACAGTTGCCATGATGCCCTCGTGAAATATTACAAACTGCCGTGCTGCCTTGCCTTTTCAGTGAAAATCCAAGGCAATTTTCAACTTGCCCTAAAAAAGTTGCCGTGCCCCTTCAGATCCTTAATTCGAGGGCTGATTTCAACATCTAGGTTGAAATAAGGTCAATGATCGACGAGGTGATAGGTTTATGTGGAATCGGTATTGTTCATCCATACCTTGACGATTGTCAATGTTGAATCACTGGGAACGGAACTTAATATGTCCCTTAAAAATTCTGATATAATACACACATCATTGTGTTTTTCCTTTACTTTTTTTATTGCTACTGTACAATTACTATGTGAACCGAACATTATTTCAAATTCTGGGTATTTATTACATGTTAATAACAATCATGACATTGTTTTGCAGAGGAGAAGACGTTTTGAATGAATTCTGTGAGGTCAAGACGGTAAGATTTTACTTTTATGAATAATTTTGTAAATTCTTTGTTTTTAAGTAATTTTATTCTTAGTATTTGCATTCCAGGATTAGCAATGATTAACTGTTTCACTAATAATGATCAAAAAATAACATTGCAACCTAAATAATCCATTCTTGATTTTTATAATATTGATGTATTTACTTACAGTTTTTAACTATTCATATCATTTTCAAAATCATTTTGCAAATATTGGAACTTATTAAGTTTATTATTGAACTCTTTATAGGTTATTGTGAAGGTCCCAGAGAAGAATTCGTGAATGAATACAATGCACCATTCTCTGTTTACTGCAGGTGATTGTGAAAATTCCCGGGCATCAAGGGATATCAAAACTATAGATGAAGAGGATATAATAAACAACAGATGATGATGATAAACCAAAGATAACATTGCAACTGATATTTCTATTACACTTGTAGTGCACAGGTCAGGATGAATTACAGTGCTGAGAATTGTTTTTATTGGGAGAGCTAGGGGGTAAGGTGAGATTATTAGGGGTAGCCTATAATTATTAGGGTACCAACTTTCAACATTTTGGCCCAAAATTTGTTTTTATTGAGATGGATTACATAAATTTCTAAATAATTCCTTGCTAAATCCAAACGAATTAAGACATATTACCTCCAGGAAGCTGTAAAGTTCCATGTGTAAAAGAAACACCAAACCTCTCTTAAGTTCGAGTAACCAGATTGTTAAGGCCTACTATTTAAATTTGCAAGTAGCCTTTTAAGTGATTTTAAGGATATGATTTAAAAGACTAGTTTGGGGAATTCCAGGTTTAAATAGGCGTACATACCAAATGTATTTACACAATAATAATTAATATGTTACTTGTAAACAATTTATACATCTATGTGACTCAAATCCAGGCAAATACCAAGTGCTCAAAAGCCATCTCCATAAATGGTTGAATGGCTAGTTTTGTTTTTAAGTCCATTCACTGCATCAAATGAAATGCCTCCTTATTTTATTCTTTGTGATGTGATCAAGCAAAATCAGTCGGAAATCAGAAATATTAATTTTAAGATATAGCCAAACAAAGGAAATATTTCCTTTTGTTTCCCATTGTTTTGGAAACATTTTACTGTTCATATCTTTAATGAAGTGGTTGTCCAATGGATTTTCTTGCAAAATCTAGCATTGCAAATGCTTCTTACAATCCAAACTAAAAATTGAATATGACCGACTTCAGACTGATTTTGCTTGATCACACCATATGCATATAAATCAAAATATTTTTCGTAATTAAATCACATTGATTCGCTGCAATTTAGCGCTAATCCAAAAGAAATGTACTGGCATAGTATGCATGTAAAGTAAAGTGGCAACAGATGTCTACAAAGAAAACTAATGTAACTGGTCCATAAAACTGGTCCTAACACTGTAAAATGTATAAAATTATTCCTTGACGGTATTCATGATATATATATATATATGTTACAGAACATTTGACACAAAATCATGTTCATACTATCAATGTATCCATGAGTAAAATAAAAAATGTATGATTTTAACCACCCATCCATATTTTCCCACAGTTAAAAAATGATACCATCTCATTATGTTCTTTCGATCAAAAGTACATTTGTATACTTCTGCAAGTTTTTTCATGTATAGATTAAAACAGTATAATTATAAATATATATTTGAAGTAAAATAAATATACAATTCCATTATATTTACGACTTGTTTTGTCTGTCATGTGTGGCTGGCGTATTTATGAACATGGGTTTCAGACTTTCAGTCAAGAAGCGAAATATATAATATTTGAAAAAATGTAGAGCCAGCCTGGTTCATATGATTTTGGTGCGGTCCAAATGTTTACCCAGTGTGCAAATAGCTCCTGGGTGCTTATTTATTTTGAAGCTTGATATTAGATAATATGATAGGCAATTGTTTAAAATTATTCTGTATAAAAATTATTCTTTATAAACTAGAATTACGCGGTTCGTAAGTAAGGTGGCCCCCACACAAAGGTGCGTAAATAACAAAGGTTTCTAAATACAAATAATATGCAATATGCAAATAAGCTCATTAATATTCATAAATATATACATGTATGTAAATAACATGACACAAAGCTATACAGCACATTAGGCCACCATATACTATCAGAATACCAAGTTAGAAGTTGATCGGTTATAGCATTTAAGTTGCAGAGTGGATTTTTGAAAATGTAGGTGAAATATGCAAATCAGCTCATTAATATTCATTAATATGGAAATAACATGACACAAAACTATACAGTACATCAGATTACCATATCCTATCACCGTACCAAGTTTGATATAATATTGGATGGCTGAGCATGATACCATAACATATCGGATGAGTCATAAAAATATCGGACGAGCCAACGGCGAGTTCGATATTTGTATGACGAATCCGATATGTTATGGTATCATGCGAAATAAGCCATCCAATATTATCATTATTAGGTTTTCTTAACTCCTAATAACCCTGAAAACATAATAATGAAGTGGATCGGTTACTGTGTTGGAGCTGCAGAGTGGATTAATGAATTTGCTTCCGCCCGGACAGCCAGCCAACCACGCAGCCAAACAAAGAAACAAACAGGCAACCATCTGGATGATAACTTAAGCCACATGTGTGAGGGCCAAAAATATCAAGGCAGTGTGGCCGAGGTTTGACAGCAGCTGAAGAGTCTCTGCACCTGTAATCTTGTCACAAGCTTCAGTATCAATCGCTAGTAGTGTGGTCGAGGTTTGACAGCAGCTGACAAATCTAGGTACCTGGAATCTTGTTGCAATCTTCAGTCTCAATCGCTGGCATTGTGGCCGAGGTTTGATAGCAGCTGACAAATCTCTGTACCTGGAATCTTGTTGCAATCTTCAGTCTCAATCGCTGGCATTGTGGTCGAGGTTTGACAGCAGATGACGAATCTCTGTACCTGGAATCTTGTTGCAATCTTCAGTCTCAATCGCTGGCATTGTGGTCGAGGTTTGACAGCAGATGACGAATCTCTGTACCTGGAATCTTGTCGCAATCTTCAGCAGCCTGATAACAAAGAAACACGAAAACAACGAGAAAATTACTTGTAGGGATGACCAGCACATGAACCCACTCCTTTGGACACCTTTTATGTTTACCATGCAAGAATGAACACATACACAATCTCAATGGAGCTATGCACACATCTCCCTACACTGACCAATGGATTTGACTTGAGTGCACACACTGTGCATCAGCTGTAGTACCTCATATTAGCCTGTTTGTAATTTTGGCAAAAACATGTTTTGATGAAGTCCAAATATGCACCCCTAAATATCCATCAATAAATCTATAACTTGGCCAATCACCTAACAGGAGGTTCCCATCTACTGTAGCCAACTTTATGGTTTGAGATACCCATAGTTTTCCCTCCACAGCAAGCTAAAGTGAAATCTACAGGTTATTTGTATAAAAGAGTGATTTTAATGTAAATTTTCACCAAATTCCAAGATGGTGAGTAAAGTTTTTGTATACTATATTATATATCTAATTCCATGTGCAGTTTCATAAAATTTCATTACTATTTAGGAATGCATATTGGATGATGAAATTTAGACCCTCTTTAATCGGATTCAGAATTATGCAATACCGTAGGCCTATATGTGACTATCCACCACAACTAAGCCTGGATGTCGCCAGTGCCACTATTGAGATATGCTCCATTGAACTTAACAATAAACAACAGGAAACAAAGGATTTATTGACTGTTTTATTGATTTTTCACTACTTAAATTATGTCAAGTACTATAGACATGATATACATCATTTTAAAGCTAATTTCAAGCAGAATATTTTGGTTGAATATCTCAAAAATGATGATTGGCGACTTCAGGGCTCAGTTTTGCTGGATGGTCACATATGCACAATGTACTCTGCAATGACCATGGTAATATCCTAAAATTGCACATGAAATTGGTTCAATATTGTTATTATAATATACAAAACTTGACTCATCCAATATAACTTGGAATTTAGAGAAAATTTGCAGTAAAATCAAATTTTGATGCAGATATACCGAAGCTTTCACTTCAGCTGGCGGTCATTAACAGTCACATAATTCATATGCCTAACACTCCATGGGAAACTGAGCACATGGATGAGTCTCATGTGTAAAAAATTTATCACCAAATTTTGACAACTTGTTATTTCAGTAAAAAAACATGTAATTAAGTTGATCTGTAGTAACAAATTTTTATGCAAGGTTTCCGAATTTTGAACTTTTTTGGGACTGATAATTTTTGGGCCTTGGATGCAAAATTCGGAAACCTCGCACACAAAAAATCGTTTTTTGAAAATAATGAATTTGAAACTGGAAATTACTCAATTTTGTGCCATTTTTACTAGCTTGGTGTCCATAATCTGTCCAAACTGCCTATTCAAAACACACATATAAAATTGGCCATAACTTCAGAACCATTTGAGGTCATTTAAAGACCGAAATGCTCCATTTAATGAGCTCTGTAATGTAAGGTATGATTCTACAAAACAGGAGAAACTTCAAATTTTCATGGTCATCCCTATGGGGTATGGGTCACTGTCTGATAATCAGAAGTCCCAACAGGACTACGCATGTCATTGTGAACAAGATAAATGAAGTGATTGAACTCACCTGTTCAAACATGTTGAGTTTATCTGTTATCTCCTGTTGTGTCTTCAGAAGATGCTGTTTCCGCGTTAACAGTGCTTCATGGAGTTTGACGTTTTCATCTTCCACTTGCTTCAGTAGAAACTGCAGACGTTCTTTCTCTTTCAATTTAGCTTGCATAATGTGACTTGTGGTATCTCTCTCTGGATTGCCTGAAGGTCGCCTGCCATGAGAATAAATTATTCAATAGGAGAATGAAATGAAATGGAATGAAATATCTGAGGCACAGACAAGTATATCCTCATGGACAATGTACACCAGGCACAAAAAGAAACTTGTCAGTTAAAGTCATCCTAGTTGTTCAACAACCTGATAATTTTGGATTACTAGCGATCACCCGTCTTTCACGGTCAGAGTCTTTCGTGGTTTGTAACTTTTGTATATTTTGTGTACATGTAAATGTTGTATTTAATGTGATTAATGGTATGAGAGGAGATTATCATTTAGAAATATAATATTTAGTATCCTTTCCATATAAATCAATGGCTTGAAATTGCAATTAGATCATGAACTGTCTTCTTGCCACCATATGATATCCACCGTGAGAAGTCTTGCCCCTGTTTGATTCTCGCCGCCCTGATATTTTAGATTTTTATGAATTTACAGTACTTTTTAGCCCATTTTGGACAATTTTGTGGTACCTTTTAGCCCGTTTTTTTACCATTGTCGTCCAAGCTTGCCCCCTCCCCCACCTTGAAATATACCTTGCTGCCCCCTGCAAAAGTCCTGGCTACGTCACTGAGCAGATGAACACAATTTTAATATTCACTTCCCTCTTGGCCCCTCTCTCTCTCTCTCTCTCTCTCTCTCTCTCTCTCTCTCTCTCTCTCTCTCTCTCTGACAAAGTCCTGGCTACACCACTGTGCAGATGAAACAATTTTATTCACATTTCCTTACACTCTGTTTCATATAAAGTTATGATAAGGCTCTGGTTTTTTTAACATGTATCAAAAGTGTGAACTGAGAGGGTAAAAATGAAATTGACAGAAGACACTTAAAATATGTCATTTCTCAAAGCAGATGACTTGAATTTTATGAAAATACAAAACTTGGAGCTTAATTCTGTTTATTTGGTCTGTAAACTTTGTAGACCCTTTAGCCAAATGAGATTTTTTCATAAAAAAGCAACTTGTTGCCAAAGCTAGATATTGCGTACTGTAATGCCCATTAGTTACCAAATTAGTTGTCATAGGAAAATAATGAGTCCAAGTTACTATTGACCAAATATGGCCATTCTGCGATCACTTTTAGGTAACTTTTCAGGCATATGAAACTGAAAAATGGGCAAAATAGCAGGTTTGGTGGTCAAAAATATGCTCTAAATGTAATTAATTTCATCCACATATATTGCTAATCCATATATGAACAAGGTAATGATAACCAAGTACTGACATATCAAAGTAAGTTTGATAATGCCTTTATAGTAAAAATGTAACTCCAGATACTCGTGGGTTTCGGATGCTACATTATTTTGTTAACATGCATTATTTGCAGGTATCTGGCCCTATTTCTAAGCACATATTAGTTCAAAAATGTAAATGATAATCACTGTCAGATGATTAAACCTATCACTTGAAAATCTAATCATCATTAAATGATATTTTCATCTTACTGAAGAAATTTTTTAATTTAGATGTATATACATGTGCTGATATGGCATTTATTCATATACATTGTTACCCACATCCTTATTGTAAATGTGCACTGGACATCATAATAAACCAAATTAATTAGCTCCCTGAAGCATTAAGTTGATAATACAAAGGGCTACACCTTTCTTACAATCATAATCAGGCTTTCTTTTACGTCTTCCCAACTTAAGAGTGTTTCGGATGTTACATTACGTTAACATGCAATTGCAATCTAATTGAACTTATTGAGGGAAACATTTGGGACATTTCATTATTTTAGCATAATATCAATCACTTTGAATCAGAAAACCTGTTGAAATTATTCAAATGATTCAAAATATGTACAAATACGTGTATAATTAAAGGGAGTGATTCGGATGCTACATGATGTTAACATTTTTACAAAGTTTGATGGATGGAAGTTGAATTAACAAACATGAGATCATTGCTTATACATGTACAACAGGTATGTTGCCATGATGGACACTCAGAAATTTTTTAATGCAAGGCACAATCATTTATCATTTGCACACATATAAAATATGCAAAAACTGATCGTATTAAAACAGCTCATAAGTCTGTGTAAAACAAATAATTCCCATGAAACTTGTTCTGTTGTAAGAGTATTTTTCTTAGTGGTTAATTTGTTTCCATTGATAATTTATTGTTTTATCGGACATAATGAAGCTGTATGAAGCATAGTAAGTATTTCTCCTGCTTCGTTTCTGGTATATGTGCATAGTGATTCCAATATAGGCCTAACACATGTACATACATGTACTTATATATTTTATGTTAAAATTATCACTTTTTTATGAAAATGCAGCTTTTTTCAATTTTGAAATAAATGATTATGACAAAATTGCTACTTAATTATTTTCAATAAGTTTTAGATATCATCTAATGCTAAAATATTATAAAGTTTATTGAAATTACAACTTCATTTTGGACTTGTTAACAAAAAATGGGTAACATCCGAAACACATTTTATTGATTTTAAATCAAAGTATTTTGCTAGTGTAATGGAGAAATATTCAGTGTAAGTTGCTTTTCAAATTTAAAATAAATTTCTTGGGACATGTGTATATGTCAGTAATGAAATTAATTTGAAAGGAGTGAACCAAATTAATTATGTTGCTTTTTATCTTATGTGTTATGCATAGAGACAATAGATATTGTAGAGCTAACAACTTGTAATTTTTTCCACTAGCAAGGTTTACAAAGGTGAAATGGAGTCAGTAATATTAGGAAAATGAGGATGTACACCATATTTACTAGAAATTCACATTCATTTAAGTGTATATTCTAAAATCTTCTTACAATGCCCTGTTATTGGCCTCACTTTCCGTTAACATTTTGCCTTGTAACATCCGAAACAAACTTGACATGTTAACGGTTTGCACACTCAAAGAACAAACCTGGGTATGGTAAAAAATATTTCTACTATGGCCTTCCCATGATTTCCAATCCATTTGACCTTTTATTTCCCCTCTAATTAAATTTCTTCAACAAAATGTCACTCTTTCTGTCTCGGATGTTACATTTGATTCGGATGTTACCATTGTTAACGGAAATGTTGTATGGCCAACATTTTACATAAAGTCAAGAGGAAGTGAAATCATTTTACATTTAGATACTTGTTGTCATGTCTACTTCAACTTAATAATGAAAATTCAAAGCTAGTATTGTTCTTCACATAATTATAAGACAATATGTATTCTTTCGGATGTTACAAAACTGTTAACGGAAAATGAGACCCATTTAAGTAATGCTTCACCATAATTTGAAAACATTCAACCGATACAAAATTTGCACTTGCAATTATTTATATTGCCCTGAGGCAAACATTTAAAGTATTTGTGTATGTTTTACATGATAAAACAATCACTTAGACCATGTTAAAAATAGAGCAAGATTGTTAACGGAAAATGTAACATCCGAAACATAATTTTCAAGTGCTCAAAATTTTTTCATGTTAGAAATTATTTAGGTAAATCTTGGATTTCTTGGATCTTGTACTAACATGTGTTCATAAAATATTGAACAAAAGACTCAGAGCTGATCTGGTTTTATTTTGTAAACAAAACAAATTAGTCACTATTGTTAGGTTGACAAATTTCCGTTAACAATTGGACATTTGGTCTTGTCACAAGTAAAGAAAGAAAACTGGGACAAATTTTGTTAAGCTATGGGAGATTAGCCTAGGTCTACACTACATAAAAATATAAAAAGTTATCCGGAAATAGGTCATGTGTTTCTGCTAGGGAGTACCTTTAGAATACCCTACCACATCGACGGCGCCGCGAAGCTGCACCTTTTTTTGTAAAACTACACCGACGTCGGGGCGAATTACTTATAGATTTAAATTAAGTTAGAGGTATATGAGTCAGGTTTTTAATAAAGTATGTCGGCGTTTGACTTAATGAAGTTTGCATTCATCAAGGTAATAAGTGTTAGTACGATTAAATTATTGGGGTTACTTCTAGATAGTAGTAATGTCATTTGAATTTAATTTAAGCATAATGAAATAACTGTATTGCATTTTATAATGGCTTAGAAGTATTAGTTATGCGTAATAGATTTTAATGTACTCAAGTAATAATGATGACCGCATCAAAAGATGATGTTAATAAGCATGATATAATTATAATTAGTGTGACGTATAAGAGGCCGATTGTAATTGGTTATGAATGATTATATAATTCTAATTATTATGATGGATTAGAAGGCGATGGTAGTTAATTAATAATTATGACATAATAATAATGAGTGTGAGGGATAAGAGGGTTGTTGTAAGTAATTAACAATGATTGTTAATATTGATAAGAGGAATGTTAATTGTCAATGAGTGGTTTGATTAAGAATGAGTAGCATTTATTTTATGGAGTAAATAATGATGTGATGGTGAATGAAGGTATCGTTGTTGCTGTGCTACAGCGACGCCGCAAAGGTATCGCTGTTGCCGTGCTACAACGACGGCGCGAAGCTAGACCTTTTATGAGGGGCCTACACCGACGGCGGTAAGGTAGACCTATTTCCGTAAGGCTACACCGACGGTGCAAAGGTGCACCTTATGTAGGCCTAATTGTTAAAGTTGTCATATTAGCAAATGAGTGTGGCGGAGGAAGGTATCTTTGTTGCCGTGCTACAGCGCCCGCGCGCAGCACTACCTTCCCACCGGGCTCCACCGACGGCGAAGGTATCGCTGTTGCCGTGCTACAGCGACGGCGCGAAGCTATACCTTTTCAATGGGCTACACCGACGGCGCGAAGGTGTTGTTGTTGCCGTGCTACAGCGACGGCGCAAAGCTAGACTTTTCGAGGGGCTAAATCAAGGGCGCGAAGGTATACCTATTTCGTCATGTCACCAAATGAATGTAGGGGAGGTAGGTATTGCTGTTGCCGTGTACAGCGACGGCGCGAAGCTATACCTTTTTACTGGGCTACACCGACGGCGGGAAGGTATCGCTGTTGCCATGCTACAGCGACGGCGCCGGCTTATACCTTTTACTGGGCTACACCGACGGCGCGAAGGTGTCGTTGCTGCCATGCTACAGCGACGGCGCGAAGATATACCTTTTACTGGGCTACACCGGCGGCGGGAAGGTATCGCTGTTGCCGTGCTACAGCGACGGCGCGAAGCTATATCTTTTTACTGGGCTACACCGGCGGCGCGAAGGTGTCGTTGTTGCTATGCTACAGCGACGGCCGCGAAACTTAGACATTTTGAGGGGCTAAACCGACGGGCGCGAAAAGTATACCTATTTCCGTATGGTAACACCGACGGCACTGAGGTATACCTTATTTGGTCATGTCACCAAATTAATGTAGGGGAGGAAGGTGTCGCTGTTGCCGTGCTACAGCGACGGCGCGAATCTATACCTTTTTACTGGGCCACACCGACGGCGCGAAGCTAACGTTGTTGCTGTGCTACAGCGACGGCGCAAAGCTAGACTTTTTGCATGTTTTGTAGTGACTTGATCAAATAAATGTAATGAAGAGGAGGAAGGTATCGCTGTTGCTGTGCTACAGCGACGCCGCTAACCTATACCTTGCCATTGGGTGAAGGTACCGCTGTTGCCGTGCTACAGCGACGGCGCCGCGAATGATATGATGCACATGTAAAATGGGGAGTTGCTTGTTTGTTAACAAGAGGAAATATAAAGTTAAGTTGTCATTGGTAAGCGCATAATGCACATAACTTAGTTTGCACCTGGTTGTCACTGGTTGGGGCATTTTATGAACGGCGTATACACTGGTTTATGTGATTTCATAATTTCCCGATATTATAAATAAAAACAGGACCGTGACCACTGAAAAGTTAATTAAGAAGAAACAGAACTTTTGCACCTGGTTATCACTTGTTGGGGCCTTTTATGAACGACGTATACACTAGTTTATGTGATTTCATAATTTGCAGTTAGTTATAAATAAAAACAGGACCGTGACCACTGTAAAGTTATATAAGAAGAAAATGGTCATACAGTCCCGACTAATTATGTGAAAAAATAAGCATCATAAGACATTTCTTTTACAAGTTCAACAAAACAATGTGAATGAAACAGAACTGTTATCTTCCATCTTTATTCAGATTTGTATTGAACGTAAGAACGCGGTCAATGAAAAGTAAAGCTTGTGAGCCCGGCTTGTGAGTGGTAGGGGCGTTTTATGAACGACGTATAATCATGATAATTTTTATCATTTAGGCCTATACTTAGCAAGGTCTTTTAAAAGAAGAAATTTGGTACAAAAATGATGGAAATCGGTAGTAGGGTTGTTGAGAAATTGTCGTTCAAAGTTCACACGGCGATGTCGCTGTAGCCCTGCAACAACGATAACCTTCCTCATAGGCATCGCATTAATGGGTGAATATTTATAAAGTTTGTTTGTTTGTTTGTTAATTAATTAATTAATTATCAAACGGCGATGTCGCTGTAGCCCTGCAACAACGATAACCTTCCTCATCGGCATAACATTAATGACTGAATATTGATAAAAGTTAATTGTTTAAGAACGTTAATTAATTGATTAATTATCAAACGGCGAAGTCGTTGTAGCCTGCAACAACGGTAACCTTCCTCGTGTGCATCATAA
The DNA here is from genome assembly GCF_039555335.1 of Amphiura filiformis. NCBI lineage: Eukaryota > Metazoa > Echinodermata > Ophiuroidea > Amphilepidida > Amphiuridae > Amphiura > Amphiura filiformis. The sequence goes on along the minus strand of NC_092635.1, from coordinate 61,536,686 downwards.
TTTACATATTATACGGTAATTAATGACCGAGTATTGTTAAAAGTTAATGTTTTTATTTAATGTTCTTAAGTTAATTAATAATTATTTATCTCTTCTTTAAATAAGATAATTAATGAATGGAAACCGATCATTATGCAGATTTATGATTCCTGGCTGATTATGGGGAGCAAAGCAATAATTATGAATATTAATTAAATTAAAAATTTACTAATGTTATAGTCCCTGGTATTATATAGATACTGTGTGACTGTATTCCAGACTGAAGTCTCAGTGAAATTGTTCAAAATTCACCCATTTGGGTTACCAAACCTGTGTTGGCAATTCTGATTTTAAAATTTGTCCTTCAAATAAACACTGTTGAACACAGAATACAGAATACATGCCAATGTTGACAAATTAGTTGAATAAACAATAGATGTTAATTGAGTTTCACAGAGTCATATAAGGCCCCTAACAGTCAATTTTGAGTTTCCCGTCACATAATTTCTGAAAACAAGTGAGGTAACTTTTTCATTATTCATTATTCATTATTTGTCTGCCTTTCATTATATGACCAACACGCATGTAAAATGTGTTGTTATTTGCCGCTCACTCACTTAAAGATGGATGTTTAGCCCAAATGAGATTCAAAAGTATATTATAATTACAAAGAGTCTGCAAGGTTGACAGCAAAATGTATGTTTTGATTTTGATTTTTCCACAAAAAATAAAGGGATATTCATAATTTTTTTGCAAATATAACCAGTTTTCATTGTATTTTTTGGAAAAGCACAATAATGAATTCAAGTGAGGGTCAGAAAATGAAGTGAGGGCGGGTGACGGGAAACTCAAAATCGACTTTCCTTGGCCTAATAGTTGAGACTACAGGCATACTTCTACTGTGTCCTGTAATATAGTTGAGACTACAGGCATATTATCCTCACACCGATGGCAGGACAGAAGGCCTAATTCAGGCTACATGTATGTCAACATTAGTGTATTGTGTTGGCGTGAAAAGTTTTAGCATGCAGTGCACTGCCAGTGCTTTTTAAACGAATTAAGGGTTGTTTTACAATCAGGGTACACCATTTGTCTCACTGGGGGTCAAAAAAAAAGTTTTTTGTTTTTCCTTAATTTACCCATTTTTGTGTTGCGGACAAGTCAAATAAAAGATCTGTGAAATTTTAGAGCGTCAAGTATCCAACTTTAAATTTTATGGCTGAATCAAGTTTATGATGTTAAAATATTGGGCATGGTCATATTTTATAATTCTGCAACAAAAATAAATTATACTACTCTTTTTGGTGGATTTGGATAACACGGTTTGGTACATGGACAATGTGAAATGAAAATACAACTAAGTTTTTATAAGTTTATAACATTTTTATTCATGTAAAATGAAATTGCAATCTATCTGTAGCTAAAAGTGGTGACATGAGTATATGAAGTTGTGTATGCTGAATGACACAGATCAGTTATAGAAATTCTTTTCTTATTTCCACGTAAACATAGGTATAGTGCTTTTACATGTCAATTTTCACAACACTAAGTCCACAGATAGCCTAGATATATGATGTCAAAATAATGAGTCGGAAAGGACAAGTTATTGTCGGAAAGGACATTTTTTGACATATAGATAATAAGATACATGAAGCTTCTGTGTTTGATTTTACACAGTGATTGATGAAACCAATAATACCTGAAGTTATTTAAAACATATTCCTTTATCATTATCATTTTTTTAATCTTTAAAAGCAAATCAGTTACCAGTAATAATGTTTATATGTCCAATACTGCAACAGTAAACTCAAAAGTTGCTTTAGAAGACTGTGTACATGTTTTCACATGATAGCAATGACATATCATGGGCATGGTTATGAGCTTAAGTGCTTTTAGAATACAACTTTAAAAAAAATGCTGTTTTTACCTTTTACTCTCCACCATAACAAGAATTCGGAGAAGACATTTTTTTTTGACGTATTGATAGAAGGTACAAAATGTACATTAAAGCTTCTGTGATTGATTTTTTCACAGTGATTGATGAAACCAATAATACCTGAAGTTACTTAAAACATATTCCATTATCATTATCATTTTTATAAGATCTTTAAAAGCAAATCAGTTACCAGTGATAATATAGTAAATGTCCAATAGGCCTACTGCAACAGTAAACGCAAGAGTTACTTTAGAAGACCGTGTTCATGTTTTCACATGATAGCTACATGTACATGACATATCATAGGCTTGGTTATGAGCTTAAGTGCTTTTAGAATTTTACTTTTCAAAAACAATGCTGTTTGTACCTTTTACTGTCCACCATAACAAGAATTGGAGAGGACATTTTTTTGACGTATTGATAGAAGGTACATTCAAGTTTCTGTGATTGATTTTTTCACAGTGATTGATGAAAGTAATAATACCTGAAGTTAAAAAACATATTCCTTTATCATTATCTTTTTTTTTAATCTTTTTTTTTTTTAAAGCAAATCAGTTACCAGTGATAATATAGTTTTATCCAACACTGCAATAGTAAACTCAAAAGTTGCTTTAGAAGACTGTGTACATGTTTTCACATGATAGTAATGACATATCATGGGCATGGTTATGAGCTTAATTTTAATTTAATTTTAATTTTAATTTTAATTTTAATTTAAAAGTGCTTTTAGAATACAACTTTCAAATATTTCATAATGCTGTTTTTATGGTGGTGAGCTTCTGTTGCTTTGTCAGAGATCTTATGAAGTCGTTGGTGATATGCTGAGTCCATTTGTGGCGGAGAATTTTCCTTTGGCATCTCATAGCAAATGCATCTAATCTGGACTCATCTCTCTCAGTGAGAGTCCAGCATTCAGAAGCATATAGAAGGGTAGCAAGAACGCAGGCGTTATAGAATTTCATCTTGGTGTATTTATAAGTTGATATACCAGTCCTTCCGCACCTTCTCAAGTTCTTTAAAAGCACCTGATGCGTTGCCAATCCTATGATTGGGCTCCGTGGCATTTTATCCATCAGCACTACAGTATGCTCCCAGATACGTGAAGTGATCTACAACCTTACATGTAATGAGGCCTTTATCTGCCATTGGAACAGATGGTGTTAAGCTCAAACGACCAAGTGAGTGACTTCATGTGATTTCTGTTTTCTTGAAGCTCATTTTAAGTCCCAACTTTCTGGCTGTTTCACGGATGGCTTTATTTGTTTTTGTCATCTTGGCATCAGAATCTTCTAGGAGGGCTATGTTGGCAGCATAGTCTAGATCACACATGTATCTTAACCTCCAGGTACCTCGAGCTTCGCCTAGGTAGAAGGGTTATACTTTTCTTATTTTCATCTACCGCTGATTTCATTACGAAGTTGATGGCAAGGCCAAAAAGCAGTGCCGACCAAATGTTGCCCTGTCTTACACTGGTGACTATACTGAAGAGCTTTGAAAGGGAGCCCTCTGATTTGATCGCACATGTTGTGTCATGATAAGAATTACTTATGATGTTGATGATCTTCCTTGGGATTCCATAGATGTGCAGGATTTCCCATAGAGATGGTCGGTGAACTGAGTCAAAGGCAGCCTTATAGTCGATGAAGTTAATTAAGCATGGCATGGCAGCTGTTGGTTCAGGCATTTCTCAATGATTTGGTTCAGGCCGAATATTTGATCCTGGCATGAGTCCCTTTTGGTTTTCCCTCATTCTTGCGTCAACATCGAAAACTTTGCCTGCAATGTCCAGCAGAGTGATATCACAGTATTACTACAGTAGGAAAGGTCTCCCTTCTTTGGCAGTGGAAGGATAATATTAGCCTTGTCCCCATTCTCTTGCCATATCAGTTTACAAATTCTCATGAACCATTCTTTGATGTTGTCGCCACCGTCCTTAAGTTCAGGGGATGTTATCAATACCAGTGCTTTGTTGCTTTTGAGCAGGCCAATTGCCTTGTCAAGTTCTCTAGTCAGTGGTTCCATTTTAATGTTCAGTTCCTCACATAAATTAAAGCTTGAGAAGTCAAGTAACTCAGTAGGCTCTTCAGCGTTGAGTACATGTAGGTCTTCAAAATATTCAGCCCATCTCTGCAGTCGAGCAGCCTCATCCTTAAGCATTTCTCCATTTGCATCTCATATCTGTGAGGCCTTTCTGCTAGTTTTACCAATGAGAACATTCTTCAGCTAGTAGACTTCTCTCGTGTTGTTTTTACTTGAGGCTACTTCTAAGTAGTCAGCGATCTTGCTCATCCATGTCTTTTTGTCATTTCTTAAAAGCAAGTTCTTGTCTGCCTGTTGAGTTAGCCACTATCCATTGCTGGTTTGGTTGCCTTTCTTTTGTCAATTTAAGCTCTTTTGTCTCCAGTCTGCCTTCTTCTTTCTGAATCTAAGGTATTCTACTGATGCTGCGTTGACAGTATCAACAAAGGCATTCCACTCTTCATACCATAAAAGGTCCTTCTCATTATTATGTGGTGGATAGTGTTTTGTGTTTCAATTCCTTATTTTTACTCAAGGCACTACTAACAGAAGTTAAATATTAAGTGGCATCAATTAAAATAAATTTCAAACATTTTATAAATATATAAAAAAATGCATCTCTCAGTAACTCGTGCTACACCATTTTTAGTGCAATGAAAACGCAACAAAAGGATAAAACGAACTGGAGGTTATTTAAAATGTGATTGATATTTCTTGAAGACCATATTTCATAGATATAAAATGTGTCAAATTTAAAAGAAAACTGCCCGTGTTTAACAAAATAGGCCCACTTGGAAAATATTGAAGATGAACAGGATCTTTCCACTTAAAAAATACACTCTCCAAAGAAACAAATTTTTTATTTACAAAATGTTAGGCAAATGTCATTAAAAAGTGTATAACTTGAACCTTACATGTGTTTGGAATAATAAGAAATATATAGAGATAATTTTATTTTTTTGAGTCATGTCCACTTTTACTTGGGATTGCCCATGTGAATGTGTCAAAAATTAGTGTCCTCTCCGACATAATAGGACAGTGTACTGATGGGAGGCAACTGATGGACTGGTTTATATAATCTTCCAGTAGTTGGACATGAGGAACAATTCGGGAGAGTACTGGCATGACTGGTGCTTCAGGAAAACAAACTGGGATGAAGTTAATGGATATTTCTAAGAGAAATAAGGACTCGTTTCAAATTTAATGTGCAAAATAAAAACTTGGGAAAGCATTAAAATGCCACTAACCCCTACATGATTATGTGAATATGATAGGATACAGTTTGTAACATGTACATATCAAAATAAAGTTAATATCATTAAACACCTCTGCATATTTTAACTTTAAGTGTAACTATTAGTAAGTCATTGTTTAAATTCGGAGAGGACAATTTGTTTGACATACATAATTCAGTATGGATATGGAGGTGAATGAAACTTGCATGATGCATATGATAGAACAATGTTAGTACTACTTATAACATACCTAGAAGTTTAAATCATACATCTTCTTTAGGAATAATGTGCAAATGTTTCATTTTTCGGAGAGGACACATTTTGACGGAATTCAAACCTTCAATATTGAAACCCGTGATACTTGGAAACTGAGCGGGTATGGAATGTGTGTATATAATAAGTTTGTAGGATATGTATGAGTGTATTTTAAGAACTTTCTTTTTATTCCATGGCTCAATTTTAACTATGCCTTAACACGCATAATTCGGAAAGGACATTTTGACGGAATATACCACCTGATTTCAATACAAAGTCACAATTCATAAAATTGTTGCAATTTTACAAGGTTTTAGAATTTGATCAAACATGTTTCAATAGTTACTTCTGAATTCTCAATAATGCTTCATTGTTCTTAATGTCATTGATTGAACTGCTTAAATATTATCAAAGTTCAAACGAGACAGCACTTTTACCCAAAAATGACACATATATACATATTTTTTTTTTTTATTGAGCTTTTCAAACAGTTTTTTCGCAGTTGTAGGTACAGCTAGTAGTGGCCAATAATTGGGCATGGCCGCTTTTCCATAGAATTATATCTAATTTTTCAATAAGGCCAAAATGTGGTGTCCAGCCGAAATGTACCCTGATTGTAAAACAACCCTTAACATAATTTGACACCCTTAGGGCTCATATTGAAATTCCCTTACACAGGAAGGTGTGCGCCATTCTGCAGCTTTCCTGTGCTAGCCTTCTTTGTTAAAATCCTGGGCAGGGTGTATCACTGATGCATATAATCCCTCCGTTTTATGAACGAGCTTTCCTGAGGCGCGCGCTTAGCGAGGGGAATCCTGCCTTCTTTCTGTGTGAAAACGTGGTAGGGTATTCAATATGAGCCCTTAACGTAAACAAAAACAACGCTTTTATTGGGGTGCGGACAACCTTCCTCTCACGCATAGCAAAAAGCCGTTTTCAAATAATGTAAAACGTGAAGTTTTAGCCTTACCAATTCGCCAAACTCAGTAATTTATTATAGATTCTGAAATATCATTTTGTTAATTAGACTTTGGTTTCTCATTTGACACCCTGTTCCTGAAAATCAAAAAAGAATTGACCAAGATATATGCCTCCAAACCCTCAAACGGTCAAACCCCAAAATCAGAAGTTGCAATTTCAATTTTCAATGGGAACGCATCGTTGTATTGCACACATGGGCCAAATCAATAAAGCACATCCTCTGGATGAAAGTCTGGATCTCCAAACAGGGCAATTTATCCCATTTAGAGCACATGCCATGCTCGTATTGTGGCCGCTCCTACCCCAGGGGACTAAAGAAAATTTAAATTTTGCCGCCCCTTGCAGCAACAGCCTGAAAAGGTTGACCCAATTTTTTTCCAGCCAGGATGTCTCTCGAAATTTCCAAATGATCGTCAGCTTTTACTCACAGCTACATACACTTTAAGTAAATATCATAAGATTTATAAATTTTACTTTCAGGACTGTTAAATATCAATTTTTAATAATTTGCCATAAAATTTGTATTATATTGTGAATTTCAAAAAATTATTTGATATCAGAAGGACATTCTTTGTATTCAGAATGCAGTGCCTGATATGCTCTTAGGCTCCACAAATAATACTGTGTAAAGGTGGGTGACCGACTCCGTAAATGTAAACAAAATTTGATGTCTTATTGGGTTGCGGACAACTTCGCATCACAAAAAACTTTTTCCTGAAATAATAGGGACACATTTGCCAAACTCCTATCTAGATACAAAATACATTTTCAACAAACACATACTACTGCACTTACCATGCTGGTGTATCTGATTTTGGTGGAGCATCTTTGATCTGTTGATCTAGTTCATTAAATAAAGGCACCAAGTTTTCTTCTGTTATCATCAACTCCAGCTCTTTCTGCAAGTCCAAATTACCCATAGAATTACAATATTAACTTTTCAGATGCATGTTTGGTTTTACAAAATGATTCAAGTTCAATGAGATGCATATTAATAATTTCTGCTGACTTAGGCTATATTAAAAAAAATCCTTTGTCTCAAAGCTCTTCAGCTTCTGAAAACCTAATGTGGAATGCAATTTTTTTTTTTTTTTGTAGAATTTTGAAATGCTTGTCAAGGTGACCGTTTTGATACTGTGACATCCATATACAATGTGCTGTACAACTGGAAAAAGAAATAAATCACAAATACAGCCCATGTCTTTAATTTCTCAGTTTTATTTTGCGTAAAACTCGCAATCTTGTAACATGTTATTTTTCAGGTTTTGTTTTTAAAAAAATAAGGGAAATAAAATTAAATGATGACTTTATATTAACCTAATGCGCACAAGTTTTCTAACACGTGCGGGAGCTTTGAGACAAAGGATTTTTTTCATATATATCCTTAGACCTATGGGTCCTAAAATAATCAATGTGCAACAAAACTTCATACATGTATCACTTTTTGTTTAAAGTTTGATTCTATGTTTAATCTTTATCATACCACTAAGGGAAACATCAATGAACACCGCTAACCAGATATATTTTCGTATCCAGTCATTGAGTGCGTATTTACGCTTTATAATATGGCATGTGTTTTGAGTTGGTAGATTTTTCGGTACTCAAAATTTCCAATTTTTTTCCTCTTTGAAAATTCACGCTTTTTGATACAAATATAATTATTTGTTTTAACTAAACCCATAAGTACAAGAAAAGTATACATTTCAGACAGGAAATTAAACAGGGAATCCAAAAATGATATTAGTTTCCCAGTAGGAAGATTGGTTAGGGAGGTAGTGGAAGTTGAACAGCAACATTTTCCATAAAAAATGTTTGATATTCATTCAGTGGGATATATTTTTTACATATTATACCCTATGCTGAAAAGAACATCATATTTGAGTTCCTTGGCTCAAGAGCTTTAAAAAAATGTATACTTTTATTGTGATACCTGCTACAGGTTTCACTGTGTGCGAACATATTTGAAACACGCATTTGGGACATACGAATAGGGATTTACACACAAACAGTGCAATTTAAGGCATTTTCTGTAATTGGAGTGATTTGCAATAGAAATTCACTAAATATAAAGACATAGTTACCCTTTTTAGCTTCTAAATTACTGTTCTTAAGTCTTTACAACATAAAACCAATTAAAAGAAGCAAATATATCAATATACCCCCCCATTTTTTAAAAATTTTTAGTTAAATTTACATATCAATCCTCCATATCAATCCTCGGCTCCACCCTGTCATTTTTTCACTAAAATCAAAATAACTTTAGAATGGTCAATGCTACATAAAATGTTATGGTATCAATACCAAGGCCTCATCAAAAGTTTTAAATTGATAGGTAATTTGTCTAGGTAGCTGACACCTAGCCTTGACTTAAAAATAATAATAATTAGCACAAAAAATCTCGCACAAAAGTACTGCTCCACCATATTGGTGTACCCAGTTTAAAACGCATGACCATATCTAGTCAGTGAGAGCGTATTTTGCAAGCATGATATGCGTATACGTCAAGGTACACATGTAAAGGCGTTTCGCGTAAACCTGGCACGTAAAATGCACGCAATACGTAATACACAGAACAGTCATCTAATTTTTGATGCAGCAATTAAAATGTTTAAAAACATAATTATTTCAATATTTAGAATGACTTACATGTAGTGGTATGATAAATTCGTTATTAGGTTCAGCGTCGGTAAAGGTACGGGAAATTATCATGCGCTCAGTGTCATACTGGGTTCAGCGTCGCACCCCCCTGCGTACGGGCCTGCCTCCGCTGAACCTAATAACTAATAGTATTATTATTACCTTACCTCAATCTCTGACTGTAGATTTTCTGCAAATTGTTTGACAATACTTTTTAAAGCTTGTGGTTTCTTTTGATGAGCAAATTTGTAGCTTTTGGCAAATCTGGTATATCTGTAAGAAAACATTTAAAATCATTTGAAAGTGAGACTGAGAAGGCCAATGAAGTTGATTCATATAGTTTCCCATCACATTTTTGTTTTCAGGATTTGAGAGGGTAGCCTTGGTTCAAGGCATGGGCACTGGGAATGGGATATATATCGTATACAAATTACTGCTCATGAGGGATCTGGTGGAATCGATTGGGCCCCGAGTTCACAGAGGGGACCAATAGATTCCATCAGATCCCGAATTTAGAGCAGTGTGATCTATATGCCCGTGCAACGGGGCATAGATATTGCTGTGTTTAGTCTTCTCCTTCTTATCTCTACCAATGCAACAGCCAGAGTATAGATATTGTATTTGTTGTGTTTAAACAGGCCCGACAACTGCCATTTGAAATACACACTCCCTGTGTCGAATAGTCAGGTCAAGCATAGTACGCCCATACATGTACATGTAGGTCAAGTCATCAATAGGGGTGTATCAATTTCAAATGGAAGAGCCCATGTATTGTATACCTTGCTGTTATCACATCAATTTGTTGGTGCAAATGCATGGAAAAGGGTTAATATTGCCTGATATGCATAAAGGCCAGTGTTCGTTTTAAGTGGTAATCCGGGCGTCCTGACGGCCAAAATTGCCGTCGGATTACCAGAAATTCACTGCCGGTTATCCGGCGGACGTCCACATATTTTTCACCATTACAGTGTCTGAAACGATGTCCTACGATTCCTCATCAAAATTAATTTAAAACGTAATTATATCTCAGTTTTCCCAATCAGTTTTCCATGATTTTAAAGCTAAAATCGCCAACTAATTGAAATAGTAATTGTTCGATAAAGTCAATTTAAAATCATTAAGCTTACGCACGGTCGTGTATGGAACATGATAACATCCATCCCGGAAGTCTTCGTATTTCGCTTTCACACCGCCGCATCCCCACATACCTAGTTTGGGCTCGATTATAATTAGTGTGCACTGTGCAGATTTCTTTTACTCCGTACTCGTACTGTGTCTTTGTGATTGTGTTATTATTTCGTTGACCTTTGGCCTGTTAGAAGGAATCTGTAAATGATACACTACACTGAACATCGCTTCCACGCAATTATGCTTGTTTGGAACTGTGCCTTTGAGGTCGTGACAGTTTGACAGCAAAAACGTTGTTTCAACGTCGCCTCGCACTGGTCACATGCAATTTCAAAATCATTGCTTAAATGCGTAACTTATGTGCCTGTTAAATATTGATTGTTTACATTACTTTTTGATACTTAAAATTTTGAGAAATCCCGACTTTGGGGGATAATATACGGATGACCAAAAATTTTGGCGGATGACCAGATTTCATGGCATGGACGTCATCCGGCGGATGACCAGATTTTTTCCCTTAAAACGGACACTGATAAAGGCGCAGGATTGGTCATTGCACAAGTAGCCTTCAATTGCAAGAAAGTGTGCAATTTGTATAAATAGCACAAATTGCACAAATAGCCAGTTGCTTAAGCAATTTTCTCAAATTGCATAAATAGCCACAGATAGTTGCAATTGATGCAATCTATGTCGGACAAATTGCATAAATAGCGACAGGTGTTGCAATTTGTGGAATTTATGTCAGTAAATTGCACGAATAGCCTACAGTTGCAGGAAAGTGTGCAATTTGTACAAATAGCACAAATAGCAACGTACATGTATGTAAGCAATTTTTACAAATTGCATAAATAGCCACAGGTGTTGCAATTTGTGCCATTTATGTCAGTCAATTGCACAAATTGCCTACCGTTGCAATAAAGTGTGAAATTTGTACAAATAGCCATGTAAGTGAGCAATTTTTACAAATTGTAGAAATAGCCACAGGTGTTGCAATTTATGCAATTTATAAAAGCAATGAGGACAATATCTGAGTTGCTTCCAGTAAGCGCTATTTGTGCAATTTGTGCAATTGGTGGAAAGAAAATTTAAGGAAGAATGATACGTGCGAGGATGCTTATAAGCAAAAAGAAAATCCGTCAACCACCCTAAGTACGGTTACACTCAACTTTTCCGGGCTCGCGCTGCCATTTCTTTCGAGAACCGCTTTCATATCATCATCATCATCATCATCATCATCATCATTATAGTCATTATAGTCAAAAGCTGCGTCGGCAGTGTGATGATATTATAATTTTCCAATTCATCATCCGAGTCATACTGAATCTGAGGCATCGCCGTAGCGTTGTCCCATTGCTTTCGAGAACCGCCTTATTACAAACCGAGAAAAATTAAGGAAGAATGATACGTACGACTCGGAGGATGTTTAGAAAGAAAAAACAAGTCCGAAAACCGCCCTAACACTAACACTAAACTTTTCGGGCTGCCTTAATCATCATCATCATCATCATCCTCATTATCATTATCATCATCATCTTCGTTAACATCATCATCATTATCATCATCATCATCATCATCATCATCATCATCATCATATTCATCATCATCATCATATTCATCATTATCGGAGTCATCATCATCCTAGGCATCATCATTATAGTCAAAAGCTGCGTCGGCAGTGTGATGATATTATATCCAATTCATCATCCGAGTCATACTGAATTTGAGGCATCGCCTTAGCGCTGTCCCATTGCTTTCGAGAACCGCCTTATTACAAACCGAGAAAATTTAAGGAAGAATGATACGATGCGAGGATGTTTAGAAAGAAAAAACAAGTCCGAAAACCGCCCTAACACTAACACTAAACTTTTCGGGGCTGCCTTAATCATCATCATCATCATCATCATCATGAATCTGAGGCATCGCCGTCTTGTCATCCTCATCATCATGGTCATCATGATCATCCAAGTCTTCATCATGCGAGGTATCGTCATCAACAAAATTTCACGTTTGATTTAGCTCTTATTCCTGGGTAATTAGACTCCCAAAATAGCGCTGTCCCATTGCTGTCGAGAACCGCCTTATTACAAACCGAGAAAATTTAAGGAAGAATGATACGTCGAGGATGTTTAGAAAGAAAAAACAAGTCCGAAAACCGCCCTAACTATCCCAGCAAACACAAAAACGTTTAAAAAACGTTTTAAATTAGTTATATTTTGGCTTTTGGTTTAGGTAAAAACGTTTTAATAACATTAAAATGTCAGGTTTTATCATCATCGTCGTCGTCAACATCATCATCATTATCATCATCATCATCATCATCATCATCATCATCATCATCATATTCATCATTATCGGAGTCATCATCATCTAGGCATCATATCGGAGTCATCATCATCATCATTATATTCAATTCATCATCCGAGTCATACTAAATTTGAGGCATCGGCATCTTGTCATCCTCATCAATCTTCATCATCCTAGGCATCATACGGCAAGTCCCGCTGGCGAGTTAAGAATTTTACAACAAGTCAACTCGCTTTTGAAACAGTGGACTTTTTTGCAAGGGGGGGGGGTAATTGCATAAATTGCACAAATTGCTGACGGCTAGAATGGACTTGGTGATCAATGTCATAATTTCTCATATAGTCGGCACCTTAAAGCCCTTTCCACCAATTGCACAAATTGCACAAATAGCGATCATTGGAAGCAACTAGGATATGCGAAAAATCATCTCGGTTCAAAATTGCATAAATTGCAAAAACTGGGGTCGGCTAGAAGGGAATTGGCGATCAATGTCATAATTGCTTATATAGTCGGCACCTTAAAGCCCTTTCCACCAATTGCACAAATTGCACAAATAGCGATCATTGGAAGCAACTAGGATATGAGAAAAATAATCTAAGTTCAAAATTGCATAAATTGCACAAATTGCTGATTGCGGCTAGAAGGGAATTGGCGATCAATGTCATAATTGCTTATATAGTCGGCACCTTAAAGCCCTTTCCACCAATTGCACAAATTGCACAAATAGCGATCATTGGAAGCAACTAGGATATGAGAAAATAATCTAAGTTCAAAATTGCATAAATTGCACAAATTGCTGACGGCTAGAAGGGAATTGGCGATCAATGTCATAATTGCTTATATAGTCGGCACCTTAAAGCCCTTTCCACCAATTGCACAAATTGCACAAATAGCGATCATTGGAAGCAACTAGGATATGAGAAAAATAATCTAAGTTCAAAATTGCATAAATTGCACAAATTGCTGACGGCTAGAAGGGAATTGGCGATCAATGTCACAATTGCTTATGGCTCTGGTTTTTTTAACATGTATCAAAAGTGTGAACTGAGAGGGTAAAAATGAAATTGACAGAAGACACTTAAAATATGTTGTTTCTCAAAGCAGATGACTTGAATTTTATGAAAATACAAAACTTGGAGCTTAATTCTGTTCATTTGGTCTGTAAACTTTGTAGACCCTTTGGCCAAATGAGATTTTTTCATAAAAAAGCAACTTGTTGCCAAAGCTAGATATTGCTTATTGTAATGCCCATTAGTTACCAAATTAGTTGTCATAGGAAAATAATGAGTCCAAGTTACTATTGACCAAATATCGCCATTCTGCGATCACTTTTAGGTAACTTTTCAGGCATATGAAACTGAAAAAATGGGCAAAATAGCAGGTTTGGTGGTCAAAAATATGCTCTAAATGTAATTAATTTCATCCACATATATTGCTAATCCATATGTGAACAAGGTAATGAAAACCAAGTACTGACATATCAAAATAAGTTTGATAATGCCTTTATAGTAAAAATGTAACTCTAGATACTTGTGGGTTTCGGATGTTACATTATTTTGTTAACATGCATTGTTTGCAGGTATCTGGCCCTATTTCTAAGCACATATTAGTTCAAAAATGTAAATGATAATCACTGTCAGATGATTAAACCTATCACTTGAAAATCTAATCATCATTAAATGATATTTTCATCTTACTGAAGAAATTTTTTAATTTAGATGTATATACATGTACTGATATGGCATTTATTCATATACATTGTTACCCACATCCTTATTGTAAATGTGCACTGGAAATCATAATAAACCAAATTAATTAGCTCCCTGAAGCATTAAGTTGATAACACAAAGGGCTACACCTTTCTTAGAATCATAATCAGGCTTTCTTTTACGTCTTCCCAACTTAAAAGTGTTTCGGATGTTACATTACGTTAACATGCAATTGCAATCTAATTGAACTTATTGAAGGAAACATTTGGGACATTTCATTATTTTAGCATAATATCAATCACTTTGAATCAGAAAACCTGTTGAAATTATTCAAATGATTCAAAATACGTACAAATATGGGTATAAGTAAAGGCAGTGATTTGGATGTTACATGATGTTAACATTTTTACAAAGTTTGATGGTTGGAAGTTGAATTAACAAACATGAGATCATTGCATATACAACAGGTATGTTGCCATGATGGACACTCAGAATTTTTTTAATGCAAGGCACAATCATTTATCATTTGCACATATAAAATATGCAAAAACTGCTCGTATTAAAACAGCTCATAAGTCTGTGTTAACAAATAATTCCCATGAAACTTGTTCTGTTGTAAGAGTATTTTTCTTAGTGGTTAATTTGTTTCCATTGATAATTTATTGTTTTATCGGACATAATGAAGCTGTATGAAGCATAGTAAGTATTTCTCCTGCTTTGTTTCTGGTATATGTGCATAGTGATTCCAATATAGGCCTAACACATGTACATACTTATATATATTTTATGTTAAAATGATAATTTTTTTTATGAAAATGCAGCTTTTTTCAATTTTGAAATAAATGATTATGACAAAATTGCTACTTAATTATTTTCAATAAGTTTTAGATGTCATCTTATGCTAAAATATTATAAAGTTTATTGAAATTACAACTTCATTTTGGACTTGTTAACAAAAAATGGGTAACATCCGAAACACATTTTAAATCAAAGTATATTTTGCTAGTGTAATGGAGAAATATTCAGTGTAAGTTGCTTTTCAAATTTAAAATAAATTTCTTAGGACATGTGCATATGTCAGTAATGAAATTAATTTGAAAAGAGTGAACCAAATTAATTATGTTGCTTTTTATCTTATGTGTTATGCATAGAGACAATAGATATTGTAGAGCTAACAACTTGTAATTTTTTTCCACTAGCAAGGTTAACAAAGGTGAAATGGAGTCAGCAATATTAGGAAAATGAGGATGTACACCATATTTACTAGAAATTCACATTCATTTAAGTGTATATTCTAAAATCTTCTTACAATGCCCTGTTATTGGCCTCATTTTCCGTTAACATTTTGCCTTGTAACATCCGAAACAAACTTGACATGTTAACGGTTTGCACACTCAAAGAACAAACCTGGGTATGATAAAAATGTTTCTACTATGGCCTTCCCATGATTTCCAATCCATTTGACCTTTTATTTCCCCTCTAATTAAATTTCTTCAACAAAATGTCACTCTTTCTGTCTCGGATGTTACATTTGATTCGGATGTTACCATTGTTAACGGAAATGTTGTGTGGCCAACATTTTACATAAAGTCGAGAGGAAGTGAAATCATTTTTCATTTAGATACTTGTTGTCATGTCTACTTCAACTTAATAATGAAAATTCAAAGCTAGTATCGTTCTTCACATAATTATAAGACAATATGTATTCTTTCGGATGTTACAAAACTGTTAACGGAAAATGAGACCCATTTAAGTAATGCTTCACCATAATTTGAAAACATTCAACCGATGCAAAATTTGCACTTGCAATTATTTATATTGCCCTGAGGCAAACATTTAAAGTATTTGTGTATGTTTTACATGATAAAACAATCACTTAGACCATGTTAAAAATAGAGCAAGATTGTTAACGGAAAATGTAACGTCCGAAACATAATTTTCAAGTGCTCAACATTTTTTCATGTTAGAAATTATTTAGGTAAATCTTGGATTTCTTGGATCTTGTACTAACATGTGTTCATAAAATATTGAACAGAATACTCAGAGCTGATCTGGTTTTATTTTGTAAACAAAACAAATTAGTCACTTTTGTTAGGTTGACAAATTTCCGTTAACAATTGGACATTTGGTCTTGTCACAAGTAAAGAAAGAAAACTGGGACAAATTTTGTTAAGCTATGGAAGATTAGCCTAGGTCTACACTACATAAAAATATAAAAAGTTATCCTGAAATATGTCATGTGTTTCTGCTGGGGTCTCCCAAAGTGTCATTTAGCCTTTTGATACATGTTAAAAAAACCAGAGCCTTATATAGTCGGCACCTTAAAGCCCTTTCCACCAATTGCACAAATTGCACAAATAGCGATCATTGGAAGCAACTAGGATATGAGAAAAATAATCTAAGTTCAAAATTGCTTATGGCCAGTACGTTAAAGCCCTTTGAACCCTTGTCTTTTGCATTTACTTCTAGCTATTTGTGCTATTTGTACAATTTATATATGTGGCGAAATGTAAAATTTCCCTATACCTTAAGTATAGGAAATTTACTAAAACAACCAATCCTGCGCCTTTCTCCTGATATGGTGTATTGGTGTTAGCCATCTACGTGTATATGTACAATATCTAATTCTCAATCATTTAAAGCCAACTTGGGTATAACACACAGGTATTTGCGTCAAGTATACTATGCAAAGACAGCTTACGGCACAAACACAGCTTTTGAGAATTAACCAACCGCACGGTCGTTGCTGGGCAAGGTCAAGGTTAGCGCGATCGCGATCGTGTTATTCTATGAAAAGTATGCTGATGCAGAAGGTACATCCTCTTTTTTTTCTTTTTTTTTTTTTTCCAAAGTTTTCGGCGATCTTGGAGAACCGCTGGACCTATTATGAAACTTCAGGATCATTCACAGTTAATTTAAAAAAAAGAAAAAAAAATCAGAAAAAAATTACAGTTTGTTATCCTGTATTATGCAAACCATTAACTAATGTTTAAATTTCTTCATCTATCACATATTATAGATGCATTGGTTTTCCATGCATTTATAATATGTGATAGGTGAAGAGGTAAACACAAGTTAATGGTTTGCATAAGGCCATGCGTTTTAAACTGGGTACACCGATAGGGTGGAGCAGTACTTTTGTGCGAGATTTTTTGTGCTAATTCTTAGTATTTTTAAGTCAAGGGTGTCACCTACCTAGACAAATTACCTATCAATTTAAAGCTTTTGATGAGACCTTTGTATTGATACCATAACAATTTATGTAGCATAAACCATTCTTAAGTTATTTTGATTTTAATGAAAACATGACAGGGTGGAGCATGGAGGATTGATATGTAAATTTAACTAAAAATTTCAAAAAAATGGGGGTATATTGATATATTTGCTTCTTTTAATTGGTTTTATGTTGTAAAGACTTAAGAACAATCATTTAGAAACTAAAAAAGGTTACTCTGTCTTTAAATTTAGTGAATTTCTAGTGCAAATCCCTTGATTACAGATAATGCCTTAAATTGCACTGTTTGTGTGTAAATCCCTATTCGGAATGCCTCAAATGTGTGTTTCAAATATGTTCGCACACAGTGAAACCATGGAATAAGTATATAGAGCACGTAGTGCGATGGAATTGAAACTCCGTTCGTCGACGTGAGGCCAGGCGATCGTCACGCTTGCAACATGTGGACGTAGATGGCAGCAGCATTTTTCTTTAATTAGCATATTCGTGACGTCATGTTAAAGTAAGTCTCCACAGCACTACGCATATTTTTTTACGTAGCTTTTAGTACTATCGTGGTGGCAGCAGCATTTTTCTTTACTTTTCCAAAATGGCCCCGCCCGGGAGACGCCATTGGACGCCATGTTAGTACAGGGTAATACACAGGGAAAGCCGACGCTGTCGCCACCTTTTTGTATTGCGCTAGCATATGAGTTGCAACGGCCTGGTGAAACCTGTAGCAGGTATCACAATAAAGGTATACATTTTTTTAAAGCTCTTGAGCCAAGGAACTCAAATATGATGTTCTTTTCAGCATAGGGTGTAATATGTAAAAAATATATATCACTGAAGATCAAACATTTTTTATGGAAAATGTTGCTATTCAAAGTCCACAACCTCCCTAACCAATCTTCCTATTGGGAAACTAATATCATTTTTGGATTCCCTGTTTATTTTCCTGTCAGGAAATGTATACTTTTCTTGTACTTATGGGGTTAGTTAACAAACAATTATATTTTTATCAAAAAGCGTGCATTTTCATAGAGAAAAAAATTGGAAATTTTGGGTACCGAAAAATCTACCAACTCAAAACACATGGCCATAAGGCATACAAACTGTAATTTTTTCGTAATTTTTTTCCATTTTTTTTTCAAATTATCTGTGAATAATCCTAACCCTTCAGAATAGGTCCAGTGGTTCTTCAAAACTGCAAAATACTTCTAAAAAAATGTTAAAAAATAAATAAAAAATTGTTGAGTTTTGACAGTAATACTAAACAGCATCTAAACTCTAAACCCTGGACGTTAGGATTTCGCGCTTCGCGCTCATGATGTCCGCTATGCGCACATAGGCCTATTTCAGTTATTTCACAGAAAATTTTCAGCACTTGTCATTAAGTTCCCAGACAGCAGAAAATTTTCTGGAGGCCTGGGGCACTTAGTCAAATCCTAGCTAAGACTGTGCATGCAGTTCCAATAATTGAAACTCCCGGCTCTGACCAGGAGTTCCAAGAAGTGCTATAACCCCACGGTTTAATGTGCATTCATATCTGTACTTAGCCGTCGGAACAGAGAAATCTTGCTCATTTGTAATCATTTTTCATCACAAAATATGATATGAAAACACAGTAGTCCTGCCAGTAAGACTTTGACAGTCTTTATCATAATGACAACTACGCCTACTACGGACCTGAATACATAATAGCGTCCTAATGATAAATGAAGATACTGAGTAGGGGAGATTGGGGTTAGTTGAAACATTTTTCACAAAATCGTCTTTTTAACGCAAACCGATTACTTTCAAGAAACACTAACCATATCAGTATAAACCTATACATACATGCTACAAATACAGCCTTAAACTTTATTGGACCTGCTTATGATTATTCATATTAGGGGGGTCACACATTTGCTCATTATGTGTCTGCATACGACCCATAAATGAACAATGGCATGTTTTGAGCATAAAAAATATCAAATTGTTTTCTTCATACAGACCTAAACATTTTGAAATATTTATTTAGTATATGTGTAGTTACAAAAAAAATATTTTTTAGGTCTAATGACCTTTTGAATTTTACACGGCGGCTCTGTGAAAGCACCCGATTATTTATCAGCAAAGACCAGTGTCTGGATCCGCAGAAGAAATTAAGAAATTGCCTTTAGAAAGTGAGTTTTTCGACCCGGTGCCAACGATGTAGTGAATTTTAAAGTTACTTTTTCTGAACCATGAGAAATGTATCTTTATTTTGGCACAACTTGTTTTTTTCTACGATAAATTTGAAAATTTGATGTTTTTTGCCCGAAACGTGTGTATTTTCCCATAGGAAACGCCATCCAAGGGTGAAATTTTGATATGATGACTGTAGATGATGAGTTACCCTACTGTGTGCCACATGTGCAATCAAATTGAGACTCCTTTTTCCTGAATCTCCACAAAAATATCTTTCTTTTGACGTAAACAAGAAATTTCTAGGATGTTGGGTTCAAAAATGGCAATATATTGAAACATTTGTTTTTTGGCCATTTTCCTGTGTATTTTCCCATATAGAAATTGTTGACCTTACTTGTGAAGTTTTCATATTTTTCCATTTCTGGAGTGTAGTTATCAACATATTATGACCAACTTGTTGTTTTTATCTACTGCAGTGGTCCAACTTGAAGTCCTAGAGTTGTTTTACCTTGAATATGGATGTACAAAGTTGATATTTTTTATTCCGAGGGTGTCCGTAACTTGCTGTTTCATTCTGTAGCACTTTTACATTGAGCGGCAATTTCCTTGATTTTCTAGATTTTTCCCACTTTGGAGGCAATTTCTCACAATATTTTGATGCACATGAAGCTTTTGTTGTTGTTTTTGTGTTTCAACCCAAGGGTTAGAGTTGGCTTAGTGTAAATGCAGCCATTCACAATTCATATTTTTAATCTGAGATTGTCGTAAACCTGCAATTTTATTCTGCAAGGGGTTAAAATGAGCGTGCTGACGATCCTTGATTTTGGTGTTTTAGTCCATATTTGGAGTAATCTTTTTCAAAAACTGAAGCAAGTGATGTACCTCTTGACATATCTATGTTGAAAGACTCAGTTATACAGCAACTTAAAGTGAAAATCAGACATAGGAAGCATATAATTTTGATTTTTTAGTCTTCAAACATGCCATATTGTCGAAAACATGCGTTTTTATCCAAATCATGCTGAAAAACAGCAATTTTTCGAAATTTTAAATTAGGCGTAACTCAAAACGCTTTATCCAATTTGAACCATTTAAATTGCTATCTTCATCTTTTTGCAAGATGCTTCTGAAAAACTTAATGCCAAACATTTATATTGTAGATAAAATAATGATGTGACCCCCTATTCATATAATCCAATTTGAAAATTTGAAAAAAAGTGTTTCAACTAACCCCACCCCTGGGGTAAGTTGAAACATAGGGTGGGGTTAGTTGAAACACGGCTTATAAAAATTTCAAAATAATTATTATTGTGTTGTTAGGGTTATACTTCCCTTGAAGGTACCCTTTAACATACAATCAGTGTGAAAAAATGAATAAATAAATATGTGGGAGTGCGGGCCAATACTTTGGACACAAGGTGACGAGTGTCACCATGGACCAAAATATGAGAAGCCTAAAATATTATAAAATGTACTTTCTGTGTGCACTTTTTGCTTGTATTATTGCTTTTTAACCATATTAAAGCAATATTGAAGAAATGGAAAACATGTTACAAATTTTTTTAAAGTCTAATTTTTAACCATATTTTTCTATGCGATTTTCACGTGTCAACTAACCCACCTCAAAAGTTTCAACTAACCCCGATGCCTATTTTTACATTTCAAAGTTCATTACGGGTTGTTTTACAATCAGGGTACACAGATTGTCTCACTGGGGGTGAAAAATGAAGTGTCTAGTTTTTCCTCAATTTATTTGTTTTTGTGTTGTAGATGGGTCAAATAGGAAATCTGTAAAATTTTTAGGCGTCAAGTGTTCAGAGTTTCAAGTTATAACAGAAACATGTTTTTGATGTACATGTTTCTGTATACCCAATTTTTCGGAGAGGACACATTTTGACGGAAACCTAACGTCCAACTTTCAAACATGTGATGCAAACTAAGTGTAAGTGGACTAAGTGTTTATTATGAGTTTGTAGGATATATGTGTTTGTCAAGAAAATATAATTTTAGTCTTGGGTCAATGTTAACTATGGATTACGAGCTTGTATTCGGAGAGGACATTTTTTGACGGAATTTTCAACATAAATTTGAATAAATGGTACAATTAATGAAACAGACGCAATCTTACGTGGTTCTCAATTTTGAACAATCATGTTTCAAACATTACTTCTGAACTGTCAAAATATGTTTTTATGTTATTGCTGGCAGTGATATATCATTTGCAAAGTTCACAAATTTCAAATGAGACGGCTATTTTGTCCCAAAATCATACAGAAATGTATATTTTCATCATTTGCTAAGCATTTCAAACAGTTTTTTGTGGCTATAGGTGGAACTAATAGGGGCCAATAATTAGGCATGTCAACTTTTAATCATAAATTAATCTAATATTTGAAACAGGGCACAATATGGTGCTCAGCCCAAATGTACCCCGATTGTAAAACAACCCTTACACAAAATAAGAAATACAATAAAACTTTTATTTAACATTATTCTGGGACTTACTACTAGTGCTTATGATACTCAAAAATAATCCCTGAATCTTCAAACAACATGGAGATAACCCATCTTTTCTGAGAGGTATAAAAATTAGTCAGTAAGTCAAAAAACAGATATTCCTTTCCCAAGCCAACACTGGTGGGGCATCAGTGCTGTTGCTAATTTGGTGGATGACCCTTACTAATACCTATTACTAGGTGCCAGTATTTTTCCAAATTAATTTTTGTGTCAGAAAAAAATACAATGTTTCAACTTACCCTGCGTTCCAACTAACCCCAATCTCCCCTACATGTATTTCAGTTACTGGAACTACATTTAGAAAACACACTGTGAGTATGGATAGGTCAAACAGGTTGTTTAAAATTAAATTGTCAATATAAATATTTTGCGACATTTATTTAATGAAAACATTTAATACCGGAGACACCCCTATGGCACTTCCTACAACTTGAGTTGAGAACAAGTCCTGAACGTTCGAAATTTGTAGTTTTTTACTACAACTGGATATCATTATATCATATTGTGGAATTTCCCACTACAAACATATGACAAATGTTATTTTGTCCCTGCAGGCCCATATTTCCCCTTTTTCTCAGAGGAAAAAAACATTATAAATTCAAATTTTGAATAAATATTTTTTCCTCTGAAAAGGGATATCAAGTATTTTATCATCATACATTTTGTTTGTTGTTGACTTGTTGTTAAGTTGTCTGAAATATTCCGAAAACTGAAAACAAAAATCAGGTCATGAATTCAGACAGAAATACTATCTATTTACATGTACCGGTATACCAATTGTAGATTGGAGTATGCACTCTCACATCCGGCATCCCTGGTATGATACAGCTCCAATTAATCACTATCCATGCTTTCAGTCTGAGCAACGTCAGTGATCGTTGGACTATTTTGAAAATTGAACTGGCTTTTTGAAGTTTGTAACAAGTTGTACATTACTTAGTGCCGTACTATTACGCTGACTTTCGTATTCGGCGAGGAGGACAATTTCGACCTCCTCGTTTGTTTACAAACAGAGAGGTAGACAAAAGGGCCTGTCAAAACTTTTCCGCTTGTCCAAATACTCAAGTATCAAAAAGCATGAGCAGTCCACAATATAGAGTGATTCACGCAACATGAATAGGGGATTAAAAAACTGTGAAGTAGGAGCATTGCTTCTTTTGTCCACTTTGCCATCAAGATTTCGAATGAAAACAGTTCAGACCGCAGAACACGATCATGTCAGAAATTAATATTTTGTTCTGGGTCTGATTATTCGGACTAGTCTGATTACTAGTCATGCTAGTTGTACACTACATTATTGTACATGAATGATCATTAAGCTTACCTTGCAGCCCCAATACATTTCTTGATAGTTTTATGTAGAGCCTGCCTCAGATGTACCATATGTGGGCCTTCGTCGACATGACTATCTTCTGTTGTCTCTAAAATTTCACTTGATACTGTTGTATTCGTAGAAGAAACATCTTTATTTTCTAATGAAGCAGTTGGTTCAGTTTGTTTTGGTTCTGTCACGTTCGTCGCCATTTTGAAATTGAGTTTCCCGGCGAGGTCAAGGGCGCACTACACCAAATCACCTGCCAAAACATAATAATCATCTTTGCACTAAACATTTCAGCTCAACCACCTGTCAAACCGGGGGTCTCCCTGATTGAAGGACCGACCGTATACGGTGATGTGCTACGGTTTTGGGGTATCCAAAATCGCTTCCCCCCCTCTCGGCCTGCCAAAAATCGCTTGCCCCCCTCTCGACACGCCAATTGCCCGCCTCCTTTACACATGCCAAATTTTTGGGATACCAATTTGCAAATTAGGGTCTAGATATATGATGCGAGCGCAGCGAGCAAGAAAATTGTCATATTAAAACGTTCCATACTGTTTGCTAAGCTTTTTTAGAGCGTTTTGTTTAAAAGGCGCGGGAATGTGTGCCAAAAATCGCTTCCCCCCCCTCGGCTGGCCAAAATTGCTTGCCCCCCCATTTTACCCTCCCCAAGGCTCATAATTATTGCACAGCCCCTAAAAGTTTCGCCTTTGCTTAGGGGTCAAGAATTAAAGTTGCTCCGATTTAATGAACTTTTGTAGCAAATTATTCTGCCAAAAGGAATTCAGAAACATCATAAATTTTGACACAATTTTTGACATACCGTACCCTATGTGGTCATTTTGGGGTCATTTATGCTTGGGCACCACCAGACTAGTGAGCAATCACAAAAATGTTCTTAAAACGATACAATTTATAAACGTCTCTTATAAAGTTATAAACAGCTTAATCAAAACGTTTTGTTAATATTTATATGTCGGGTTATAAAGGTCATGAAAAAAAAAACATTACAAGGCAACATTAAAAAAAAATTTAATGTAAAATATTTTTGGCAAACATTTTTGCAACATATTTTGTCAAATTTACTTAAAAGGTCCATTCAAGTTGTTACGCTGATGAAAGCCCCCGGTGAAAGCCGTGCATTAAGGGACCGTTCACAAACACTTGTAAGGGGGGGGCCTGATGCAAAAAAATTTTATCGCGAACATTTTTCGGGGCCCCCCTTTACAGACCTCGAAAATTTCAGGGCCCCCCTTTTTCGACATGAAAATTATCGGTCAACCCCGTAGAAAAGCATATAAACTCCATTTTCCTTTTTGCATCAGGCCCCCCCCCCCCTTACAAGTGTTTGTGAACGGTCCCTAAACCAATAATAAGTGATTTGCATAAAGAATACCGTAGATCCGACGGTTCCTACAGACGGTTCCTAAATGTTAGTTTGCACTGGTCACCGTGGCACATCCCAGTACACCTTGAACTAGGGTCGTCTCCGACCACCGGGGATGTGAGAGTAGAGGTCCTCTCCGTATAGCCGGCCTAAGCCTATTCGGTGATTTGCTCATTCCCGGGGTAAAAATAATCAAAAATCAGATTTTGGCACCTATGCTAGATGTGCCTGCTAGCGGTTAAGCCGAAAGCCGTGCAAATAAGACATTTTACATGAAATTGTGATTAAAAAAGGTTTCAACTATAGGCCTAGTGCATATGCTGTTTTCTGCCAAATTTTTCATACTGACAATTTTAACGACTTATGAATGCTGCTTCACTTTTAGGCAATTTATAAGCAAGTTTAATTTTTTTTTTTACACTTCCGCCCGGACTTTCACTGGGATCACTGAATTGGCCTTTAACTTAGTTTTGGTGTTGAAATAGCGGCATCATTTTGCAACTTTTTAAAATAAAAAACTGAATCTGTAAAGATAGCCAAAATTGAAGCTTAACTATAAAATTATTGTCCTTAAGGAAAGCTAAGAAAGTGAAATATCATTTTCACGCGTGTTCATTACTCGTTGATGGTCGATAAACGTCCCAATAAATCGGACTTAGTCACCGGTCAGTTCTACAGCATAGATATCCATGGCTAACGATGGTTAACTATGGAAACATGTTAAAGGACATCAAGAAAATTTTCTAAGTTATTTATTTTGAGCTCTTTCGAGACGAGTAATGGATATATTCTGTAGATTTAGGTTCAAACTCGGTGGGTGGGTGTAGTTCTGTCCTTGCAAGAAGAAGTTTATGTTCGTTAAGTCATCCGACCCCGGGCCCCTCCAAGGGGTCAATTGAGGTCAAATGACTAAAAACTCTCATATGGGCATGAAACTAGGTCCTACGGGACTCAAACTCGGTGGGTGGATGTAGTTCTGTCCTGGCAAGAAGATGTTCATGTTCGTTAAGTCATCCGACCCCGGGGCCCCCTCCCAGGGGTCATTTGAGGTAAAATGACTAAAAACTGTCATATGGGCATGAAACTAGGTCGTACGGGGCTCAAACTCGGTGGGTGGGTGTAGTTCTGTCCTGTCAAGAAGATGTTTATGTTCGTAAGTCATCCGACCCCAGGGCCCCCTCCAAGGGGTCATTTGAGGTCAAATGACTAAAAACTGCCATATGGGCATGAAACTAGGTCCTACGGGACTCAAACCCGGTGGTGGGTGGGTGTAGTTCTGTCCTGGCAAGAAGTTGTTCATGTTCGTTAAGTCATCTGACACCGGGGTCCGCTCCCAGGGGTCATCTGAGGTCAAATTACTAAAAAGTGTCGTATGGGCATGAAACTTGGTAGGTATCCAGTCAACATTTAAAACAACATTTTTGAAGGTAATTTTGGGGTCATCCAAGGTCACCACGGGTCATCTGAGGTCAAATTAGTAAAAACTCATATATGGGCATGAAACTTGGTGGGTACAGTTATCATTTAGAGCCAAATTTTGGAAGGTCATTTTGGGGTCGCCAAGGGTCATCTGAGGTCAAATTAGTAAAAACTGTCATATGGGCATGTCACTATCATCCTGGTAATCGCGCCCAGGCGAGAACCGCCAAATATCATGATTATGGTAACCGCCTAGTCTATTTTAAAACTGATGCATCAATGACTATGTTCATCATGTCATTATTGTATCATTCTCACATACAATAGGAAATGAATTTGGAGAATAGAGGCCTTGCATGTGACATATCATCCCGTAAATATGGCGGACTACTCAAATGCATTCAACAAAAGCATGATTGCAATCAAATAGGTTGATGACAACATTTGATTGAATGGACTGCACTCCGCCATAACTACGGTGAAGGACACCGGCTCAAATCCTTTGTTTGGAGCCAATCGATAATTTCATGCAGGGCCTCTATACTTTCTGTTAATAAAATACTATTCTGACCTCACACTCCAGTAATTTCAGATCATTGAGCTCAGTAAGGCTAGCTTCAGACTCCGTATTGTACGTACAATATTGTATGTACAATACTTTTCGTGACGTCAAAAAGTATTACACGTGCAATAAATATACGTGCCACGACGAGTTGAATCAGATTAAATAACGCGCTATAACCCTGACGGTTCATTGTTTGCTAAATCCAAGCGAGGTCACCAGAAAATCTATGCAAGAGAAATTTCTACTGCTGCTGATGAAAAATCCTAGAGTGCGTTTGGAGGTTCTTTCTGCACTTTACCAGTAGCCTAATAAATTCATAAAACAATAAAA
This sequence comes from Amphiura filiformis, assembly GCF_039555335.1. Lineage (NCBI taxonomy): Eukaryota > Metazoa > Echinodermata > Ophiuroidea > Amphilepidida > Amphiuridae > Amphiura > Amphiura filiformis. The sequence goes on along the minus strand of NC_092635.1, from coordinate 61,509,581 downwards.
ATCAAATAAAGATTTAGGGCAAATGTTTTTACTCACTGCTCATCTGATCCACTTTCCCAGGAAACTAAATACCGATACTCCTTAGTTTTTCCCTGACTTTCCAGACATAATTATGAGTAAACATCAAATTTAATGTTTACAAAACAATCAAATATATATACATTCTTTTGCATTTTGTACATAAATATTGATATCAATAACGTAGGCCTACAAACATTAAAAAAGGGGGCCTATGAGTATGTCTATTTTTAATCATATACTAATTCCGCCATGCCCAAACATATCTTATTATGAAATCGTGTAATGGAACCCAAATTCCAATCAAAAATAAAAACAAATTTGTTATCAAATACACTAGGCCTATACATTGTATTAATAGGAATTTAATAGATGGTTCATTTTAATAAATAAATAGATTAACACGGGTAATGGACAGGAAATATTTGGCAATACCGGATTTACCAGAGAGCCAGTGGATAAAGAAATTAATTAAAATTAAAACAAATTAAATGAGAAAATGAAAGCAAGGACATTTATCGAAGTATTGTTTTAGAATTCGAAGGAGTCCTAAATGTTATCCTGGCCCCAGGACACTTATTAATGTAAATTCGACCCATAGTTATTTTATCTACTTTTGCCAGCATTCAACCTGTTCAATGTGATTTATGCCTATTTTTAATAAAATTCCGAAATCTGACGTATCAAAGTTGTATCGTGCACAAATTATGATTCGAGACTATTTCATTTGACACGGTTGTATGGATTTCAGTAGATCGGTCCTATAATAGATATCGATTAGAGAATTACAGCAAGAGGCTTTGAGGATGCCGTAATCCTCTTGACCATCAACCAATCAGAGAGACATATTTCAGAAATATATTCGTAGGTTTGAAACTCTTTCAACTCTGAAATATATATTTCAAGTAATCTCGTTTCACACTTTGGCTTGCAATAAAGCCACGAAGGGGCGGTAATGTTAATATACGATTTCAGTCAAATATTGGTGCAAATATACGATTTCGGTCAACTATTTGGCTATCCTTTGCCCAAAATTATGAAATGTTTATTAGTAACAACAACTCTTAGGAGGGTTTTCGAGTAATTTTAGCGAAATAATGAGGTTAAATAAAAGAAAACCCACTTACAATTTTGGACGCTTAACTGTGGTGTTCTAGGGAATTAAAATACCACAATTAACATGTTTAATTCAAAATCGTTGTCCTACAAGCACATGTTCAGATTGTGTGAACATTACAAATACAAACAATAAGATTGAAAAATAAATAAAAAAATATTTTAAAATGATTTTAAAAGATCGTCTATTTTGTAGCTTTATGACACTGAATAGGCCAAATATCTGCCTCTGACGAAATTTTTTTTTTTCCATTCTGATTTGTTTTTGTAACAAGTACCGTATGTCATTTCAAAAAGAAAGAAAAAAGGCGGATATTACTTTTTAAAAACTCAACGCATTACTATTAATACGCCTATAATTAATGAATGAAAAAGTATAGAAGGCGTTGCATCCGGTTCTGATGAGGGGGAGGGGCACAAGCCGTTTTCGGCAGTTTTCCTATGGGATTTTATAATATTTCAGATCAATGGGGGGGGGGGGCTTCCGTGCCCCTAACGCTACGATTACTGCATTAACACGTTTATGGATGTATTGTGATGATCATAAGTAGGCCTATCATAACATGCCTCAACGATATCAATATGTAAAAAGGTGTTGCAAATTCATAACACAGCGTGTTATAATGTAACGAATGCTATGCGAAAACTTTAAAAATTAACAAAAATAGGCCTATCAGTATCAATAAAATCAGAACCAGAATAAATACAAAGGCCTACAAATAATACTTTTAAACTTTCTAAATCAATATATGACTAAATATCAGTATAAATGAATCTCTAAATCAATTAATCAATCAGTTATCAATAAATAAATAAATAAATAAATAAATAAATAAATAAATAAATAAATAAATAAATAAATAAATAAATAAATAAATAAATAAATAAATAAATAAATAAATAAATAGGCCTAAATAGATAAATCTATAAATAAATAAATAAGATCTGAATGTGCCATTTATATTATTATTACAATTTTAATATTATTAATATTAGTATTAATACGACGTATTATTAACTTTAAAAGGTGCCCATTGATTATATAATAATTCAAGTACAGTTGAATCATGGTAGGTATTATGATACCTACCATGGTTGAATACAAGAAGACATTAAAAGATGTTCATCATTCCGTGCACTCACTAAATTTAGAACTCTTAGAAATTTGGCAACTCCGTATCAATTAAGCAACCTATGATTGTAGCAAAATATATATTTTCCCGGTACATACTATTTATTGCACGTGTAATACTTTTTGACGTCACGAAAAGTATTGTACATACAATATTGTACGTACAATATGGAGTCTGAAGCGCGCTTAACACATCAAAGAATGTCTTCCAATTCATGAAAACAAATAGATAATCTGCATATCGGATTAAAAGCTTGAGGCATTTCAATTGCAAGGCCCATTACTTATACACCAACAACAACATAGGCCTACAAGTGTATTCGCTACTTGCACGGTTCCGCCATTATGCACTATGTGCGGAGAGAGCCTCGAACTGGCAGCATACATGAATGGGAATTGAACTAGTCATAACGTTCTGTGTAAGGTTACATAATTCTTCCTTTCATGTATGCTGCCAGTTCGAGGCGCTCCCCGCACATAGTGCATAATGGCGGAACCGTGCAAGTAGCGAATATAATGTAGCATGTGCACACATTATCATGTTGTGGATGGTGAATCAAGCTGCAGTGCCTACCCATTCCCAAATAAATGCAGTGACCAACCGGTGTTCACTCATGATTGACGTACTGATCATTATGTATGATTTAAACTCATAGGTTTTGGCAATTTGGGAGGGGGTGGGTTCAAAATGACCCCATAGGGGTTACCTTTGTAAGACCAATCGTCGAGTACGCTGCAACCTCCTGGGATCCCCACACCCAGCGTAACATCCGCAAAGTTGAACAGGTTCAGCGTACCTCTGCACGTTTCGTCACCAGTGACTACAGTCGTGAGAGCAGTGTGACTGCCATGCTGAAACACCTAGAATGGCCATCACTACAAGAGAGACGCCAACAAAGCCGCCTTGTAATGATGTATAAGATCCACCAAGACTTAGTCGACATTGATTGGACCAACTACCTTACCCAATCCACATCTCGGACAAGAGGACACAAGTCTCGCTTCGTGTACCCTCAGACCAGCTCATCAGTCTATGCCAGTTCCTTCTTCCCACGTACCATCAAGGATTGGAACATCTTGAAGAAGGATCCAGCTGAGTACTCATCCCTCGACGCCTTCAAGATTGCGCTGAGGGATCGTCTCCTGATGTAGCTCCGCACCACCCAGTTTTTAACCTGCACTGTATATTTCGCACCTGTCTACAATTTTATGTTCAAGTTGTTCCTACCCATGCACACAAGCAGTGCGTTTTTCCTCATAATTGAGGCTGCACTTTAAAGGAAGGAAGGAAGGAAGGGAGGATTATACGGGGGTAAAAATTTCAAATTGCTCAAATACCCCTTTCAAATATATCAAATTATTTAAATAAATAAATAAATAAATAAATAAATAAATAAATGAAACAAATGGAACAAATTGTAGCGTAGCATTAAAATCATAATAACCATTGCTGGCAGGCGGATTCGAACCAACGACATTGACATTACCAGTCTGATGCTCTAACACTGAGCTATGCCATCATCTAGTAATGAGGGTCGAGTTTTTAGCGTATACAGTGTTTGTCTGTGTAATGCCGCCTTGTGAAATAAATAAATATAAAGTCTCAATTTTTAATTTAAATTTATTTTATAATTTTCTAACCTATATTTTCTTTAGAGCAGGGACAAATATTTCCCCTTTTATCCAATTTGGCCGCTAAATAAGAATCTACTTCTTTTATTACTGATTTAATTCCGCGATTTGTTCCATTCAGCAATATCAAAGATTAATGTCAAGCATCTCACGACAGATATTTAGATGGCTTAGTGGTTATGCACAGTGCTTTTTAACCGGGAGGTACCGAGATCGATTCCCACCTCTGCCTGCAATGTTTTTTTTCAAGACTAGGAAATAATAACCTGACATTCGCCGCTGACATTCGTACTGCAGAAGCGGAGTTGTAACTTGTTAAACTTTGCTCCTTCCGTAAAAGGGTACATTATTTTAGCATTACATTATTTTTTTTTCCACATTGCTGGTATTAGATATCAAATGGTCATAATTGGCGGTCACTTCAAATCATCGCCAACTGAACGAGGTTCAGGAATTAATAGAGGTTATCCGTGTTCTATAAGCTGCATATCCTACCAGCGACTCCTATACCTTGTTTAGGACTTTCAAAAGAAGTACCTGCACGTGCAACCATGACTATTTCAAAATAGCCCGCCAAAGTCATGCAGGTAACTCCGAGGTCGTGCATTGAATTAGTTTGAATGAGGAATACTACGGGAACCAGCGCCTTTTGTTAGAAGTCACGCATGAGTAAAGTGGATAACCTCTATTGTTGGTTAACCCACCACTTGAACAGGATTTAACCAAAGCAAACAAAGACTTAAGCTTTTTTACGAATGCTATACATAAGTACATAAGCTTATTATCCTCTTCAACAATAGGATTAAAGATTGGTGCTTGACTGGAATTACGTGCTAGTGTCATTGGTTATTGTTAAAAGGCAATAAGGTGTGTAATTGCAATATTTCCTCTGAATAGGAAAGAATCTCTACATCGAACCATGGATGCTGGTGGTTCGAATTAAGCCCGATCCTGACTCCACTTCGCAGCGGTATGCGATGCTGCGATGCTTTTCAAACATCTCAGCATCCCGCGATGAAATTAAAATGTACAGGTGGAGTCAGCATCGGGCTTTAAGAATAAAAACCCAATTCGAAATGATGCGCTTGAGAATTCAACAATATAAATAATGGTAGCTCTATTATAATACACATTAATGATAAAATTCCAAAATATAATACGTTTTCTGTCTTTGCTTGTCACGTGGTAGGCCTATGTTGAAGTTGCGATTATATTTTTAAATAAGTTTCAAATGAATAACAACACGACAAGCGGCCGAGTGGTCTAAGGCGCTAGGCTCATAGAGTACTAAGCGTTGCGCCGTGAGTTCGAACCCCGCCTCTTCCAAACTTTAAAAGAAGTAAATTAAAATTTGACTTTTTTTTTGGGAAATGTGACTGGGATAATTTATGTATGGTGTGGAGTGGTGTGATAGGGCATGTACTTTAACTGGCCGGCGCGGTCCGGTGACTAAGTCTTTATTGGGCGTTTTATCGGCAGTCAACGAGTAATGTGAAAACGCAGCTTAAAAATGTTGATTTTTACATTCTTCAGCGGAGAAGATAATTATTTGGTGGTCTGCGCCCTGAATCATCAATGATGTTCAGACCTTGCCAACAGTTGGCGGTATGATCCCTGGACCCTGGCTGTAAGTGGCTGGTAGAACCCGGCAGCAATCTACTATAGGAGTAGGCCTGTGCAGATCTTGATTTCTTCATTCTGAAAATTGTAAAAATATATTTATTGCACTTTTTATCGCCTAATGGAGCTATGGGCTCCCTTGACATAACTGGAATTTTAGACAAAAACTAAAAGTCCCAAATAAAAATCCCACGAGCACATACCCTTAATTCTTGTTGGGATTTTTAGAGAAGGCCGGGAGCTCTCTATTTGTACATGAAATTTACTCCATGACAAGGCAAAGGAGCCAGTGGCGCCGATTAGGCGAACGTTTACGGTTGGTGTGCTAACATAGCATGTAGGTCTGTGGCGTAACTAGGGTTGATAGCGCCCGGGGCAAGAAACAATTGGCGCCCTACCCGGAGCTACCCGCCCCTCGTAGGCTACCTGAGAATAGCTTAGACGCGGGGGTTAATTAAACCATCGTTTGGTGTGGGAATGGCATCTTTTTTAAGTGCTGCCGGAAGTTGGCCCCCTAGTGGTAGCGCCCGGGCACGTTGCCCTCCCCTTGCCCCCGTCCCCCCACTAGTTACGCCACTGATGCAGGTGGTTAAGCCGAAAGCCGTATATTAAGCAGTCTGTGTTATACTACACGGTTGAGTGCAGCATCGTAAGAGCTGTGTGAGATCTAGTGGAAAATAGACATCTGTGATTGGTTTTTGCCAAAAATTCAAGTGTTCCCTTCATCCGATCAGAATTTTTTTTATATCAAACGAAAGCTAACACTTCCCCCTAAAAAACTTTTTTACATTAGGTTAACAGATAACGCAATTCAATGTTATAGCAAGGCGAATGTGGTAGCAGCGATCAGAATCTTGGTCAAAAATCAAGTTACCTCCAACACGGAATAAAGCAATTCCTATCGCGGTAACTTCCGGGGTAACTTGATGGCTGACCAAGATTCAGCTTTCTGCAATGTGGTAGGCCTAAATCTGTTGAAAACTACCTATCCAAGTATTTGACCAAAATGTAGGTTTTGAAAGTCAAAACCCCAAGTGTTCCTTTATTTTTTAAATTTTATGTCATTAAATGAAAGAGCACACTTAGGCTATATTGACATTACTAGCTACATTAGAATGAGAAATGGTCAATTCTCTTTAAATTGCATGATCTAGTGCAAAAAGTTACTGATTTCGCCTAGTTGTTTTGTCATTCGGTCAGGCCCGCGGCCTAACCAGATTGATTTATTTATTTGGGGGCTGATTTTGAAATTTGGACTTTTTGTACCGGGGGCCGGGGGGATTTTGAAAAAGTGGACCTTTTTATAAAAAAATAGTGGACCCATGGTTACGGGCTGCATTCGGTTGTAAATTCAATGAACTTTGACTTTGCTAAAGATCGCTTACAAATTGATATGAATATTTTGTGCAAACATTTTTTGCCAATATAAGTCCATATTTTTACAATTTTAACGTTTTGTAGTACCTAAATTTCGCGTGCCGCGAAAAACTTATTTTAAGGTCAAAAGCAGTGAGTTTTTCGTGCGTAGCTGGTAACTTGAAATCGGGGAGGGCTTCAAAAAATTTTGTACGGGGATTTGCTGCGCGTAGACGTTCGGATGCCGATTTTCTCTATACATGCACCTACTTTTTGCTGTTTTTGCTACCCATCAGTATACAAATTAAATTTTTTTCAACAAAAATCACCCAAATTTGCCGTAATTGGGTGCTTTTAAGGGCACTTTTGCCAAAATGCGCCCGTGCAATACTGAATAATGCGTCTCTACTGAAAACCCACCCATCGATATACCAAAATCGCTGAAAAGGTACCCCAAAACCGTGGCACATCCCTATATAGGCCCTATACGTACCTTCAACCAGGAAGACCCCCCCCCCCCCTTCGGCCCCGGCTTGAAATTTTCAAAAGAGATCCATGTCTTAGGATTATTTTAGCTTATTTTCTTCAAAACATAGACTCATGCATGTGTAAGGATTTCTCACAAAAAAAACCCACGTAGGCTATGGTTCCCATCATTGTGCCCGTGTGAATAAAGTGTTTTAGCTCACAGAATAACTTTTCACGAACAAATGCGCACAAAAATAATACCAGTTCAAATTCGTGCGAAGTGCTATATTTGCTCAGATGGCGAGACAAACTTAAAAATAGCCCCCCCGATCTAATGGCGCGTCCCTGAATGACTGAACTATTTTAAACTGATGTGATTTGGTATCAGTTCACAGTATCTTGTGAATGGTGAGCTTTGGCAAAAATTGCATTGATTATTTCATAGCGAATGTGTAGAAGAATTCAAATATCACAGATATACTTTTGTAGGTCCTGTGGTTCTTGAGTTATGTTGTAAAGAGGGCTGAAACAACAACAACAACACTTTTGTAAAACGTATACATAACTCATTCACAACAATAAATCAAGCAAGTTTTCAAAGTATATATGATTTGTATATAGAATGAACTTTTGCAAAACATCAAAGTGCTTTTTTTTTTCAATTATATTGATTTAGATGATGAAAATCGAAAGCTTACTATTATTGTGCTCCTATCCCCTAACGGAGCATGATATCAACAAATTCGAATTGTATGAAAATGCAAATCTTAGATTTGACCCCAGATGACCTGACCCCTGTATGATGTTCCATAACGTTCCCGGGTCGTGAGGTTTGTTGACACCAGATGACCTTTGACCTGACCCCTGCAAAGTGTTCCAAAATGTTCCCCTGGTCAATAAGTTTGTTGTCACCGAGTTTGAGCGCCGTCCCTCTTACATATGTCCAGGAACGGCATTTCTAAAATTTGACCTCGGTATGACCTTTGACCCGACCGCTGCAAAATGTTCCCTCGGACGTGTGGTATAGCCGATGCATATGTGCAAATGACATCATTGTACTATAATATGTGGCAGAAGAAGCATTTTGAAGGTATTTGGTTAAATACCGGAAATTCCCCCTTAATGACCTTTGACCTCAATTCTGTTTAGACCCTTTGGGCATTGGATATAGCCGATACATATGTGCAAGTTACGTAATTGTACATTTGTAGGAGAAGCATTTTAAAGTTTTGTTGCCAGAAGAAGCAGAATCGGATAGCATTATTTTTACAGTAGGCTACCTAGCAGGTAAGAATCGGATAGAAAAACAGGACCTAGCGTGGGGGTTGTAAACCCCTCAGCTGGGTAAGAATCGGATAGAAAAACAGTACCTAACTCTCGATGTATAATGGTAGGCCTACGGTACATTTTTAAACATGAAAAAAATAATTTCCAGCCTCCCCCCAACAAAGTATTTCTGAACACTCCCTTATATGACTTATAAAAAACGGAAGAACAAACCCGAACGATTATAATACCTAGCTGGGGGTGTAAACCCCCCAGCTAGGTAATTATATAAACCCCAGCTAGGTAATATAAAAAATAATAATAAACCCCCCAGCTAGGTAAAAAAGGGAGGGGGCAAACACCATTGTATTTCACCTCTATGAAATGGTTTAGTATGGAGACGTACGTTAACACAACTTTGTTATAATATTACAATGTTAAGAAAAATTCCCAGAAAGATTATCCATTATGACACAGTTGTAAAACATACGTCATGTAGGTTTTACACCGTGTACAAACAACACCCGGAGGGGGTTCTCCCTGGTTCAAGGTATACGGGGATGTGCCACGGTTTTGGGGTACCTTTTCAGCAATTTTAGTATATCGATGGGTGGGTTTTCGGGGTTTTCAGTGGAGACCAATGCGCCCAATTGGGCGCATTTGGGAAAAATTCCCATTAAAGCACCCAATTAGGGCAAATTTGGGTGCCTTTTGGGTGTTTTTTTGTGGAAAATTGGTACAGCACAAACAGCAAAAAGTAGGTATAGAGAAAGTCGGCATCCGAAAATCTGCGTGGCACATCCCCGTAAAAAGTTTTTCGAAGAACCCCCCCGGGAAACAACATCAAAGATTTTAAACAAATAAAATTCACCTAAACATGTTAAATAGTGGAAACAAAGTATAGAATCTTGCAAAATCAAAGAAAACTTCCCTGCTCTATTTTCCCGGTCTATTTTAAAGCATTTTAACAAAAATAAACGGGGGGGCGTCTCTCTAAAAATTGTCGTACACGATTTGCCATGATGCTAAGTGTATGCGCAATATTAAAAGAACAACGGCATCCCGTAGTGTAAAGTAGCTGATTTAGTAAAAACACACTAATATACGTCAAATAAACGTTGCAGTAGAAACCGACGTACATGTTTAGCCATAGCACCAACTCCACAAAATGATACCTCATGTCGGCGCCTAAAGTAAAGGACACGTCTATGCGTCAGGTACTAACTGACGTACATGATTCGCCGTTTTTGGGGCGCCCGCCTTAAGCGAAAAGCCTTAAGCCTTTGTGAAAAGCTTCTAATTTCACTCTTGCTAGATTTACTTCGCAATTGTTTTGCTAAAATTATGCCCATATGCCCAACTCAGAAATAAAACCACAATTTGTTTGGATTTTATTTTATTATTGTTTTCTGATATGCACGGGATAAAATGTTGAGCGTATATTCTTTGTTTAAAATACAAAATTAATGGACTTATAAAAACACCTAATAAATCCAGACCTTTGACCTTTGTATGCCTTCAACCAGTTTACCGTGTGTCTTAGAACCCGATAGACGGTGACATTTGACCATACACTAGGATCCACAACATGCTCATCTATCATGGGAACAGTTCTTAAACCCTAATACATTTGTACATTCATCCTTGGAAGATTTGGGTACACAAACTCTGCTCTGCAACTTGAGGTCAAATGTTGCACTATGATTATGTAATTGAGGTTATTGGACTATGCCATTGGGATGAGACTCTTGTGGTCCATAGTACCCAGTAATGTTTGCTTAATTAAATGTTATCTTAATTAGAGCTCTAGTAGGCCAAAGGTTATTATTTGCATGGTATAATTGACTTGGAACGTTTGTTTGCTGGGGAGATGTCAGAGTCAGGATGTAGGTATCATTATGCCTCAAATCACGAATTATTGTAAGATTAGTGCAGAGTAGGTTAGATATGAAAATGGAAAGTTACAACATATGACTATACACCTGATTCGTGAACTGTGTCTTTTGAAAGACTCTTCCTGTTTATCCTTCATCTCTATTTGATTTTCAGTGTATTAGCAAGTAGATGATGTATATGTATCACAGACGTTATACATTTATAAAAACTTAACATTTTCTATTGGTCAACATAGGCGTAGATCCCGGGTGGGGGATTACCCCCCCCCCCCCACATTTTGCCAGGGGAGCTTTCTTATTTGTGTCTTCTATACTATTCATCATATACCCCTCGCATAACGAAATTCAACAATATTCAATATCCAAAGCAATATCCTCACTATAATAGGTCCCAAAAACAGAATTTTTCCCCACCCCACATAATCGCAAATTGACACGAAAGCTTCATTCCCATTTATTTCATCCAAAACGGTCCTGTCATACATCTTCCCCAATCAAACACATTTCTCTTGCATTTGATCATTTCCTACTCTTCCCTAGAAAAATCATTATAATACCAAATCTACACACCATGGAATTCACCATATCACGTCCAAGCACTATTCATCATATACCCCTGCATAACGAAATTCAACAATATTCAATATCCAAAGCAATATCCTCACTACAATAGTTCCCAAAAACAGAAATCCCCCACCCCACATAATCGCAAATTGACACGAAAGCTTCATATCCATTTATTTCATCCAAAACGGTCCTGTCATACACCTTCCCCAATCAAACACATTTCTCTTGCATTTGATCATCTTCTACTCTTCCCTAGAAAAATCATTATAATACCAAATCTACACACCATGGAATTCACCATCACGTCCAAGCTCACATTGGGCGCCCCATTCCTTTTTTAAAGGAATTTTTATTTCAAAGAGTGCATGATAAATGAATATGCATAGCAAATAGAGTACCAAAGCTCACAAAACCTCACACAAAGTCGACGCTTGAGTATAAAAAGCACACTTACACACGTCAAGAAAACGTTTTACTAGAAACCGACGTACATGACTCCCGGGGGTCACTCCCATTGTGGCCTGTACACCATCCGCGATAATCAACTTTTGAAAAGCACCCTAAACAAGGATTTAACCCTTGGCTAAAACGACACCCTAAACAAGGATTTCATTCCTAACATCAAATTTCATACCCTAAATTTCATTTCCGCGTATTTAGAAATTGCAATTTTGCTACCCTTTTTCCAATTTTTCATGTTTTTGACACCCTAAACGCGATACGCGCGTATCCTGCCTTCCCACGAAAAACTACCCTTTTACGCGTTTTCATTATCGCGGATGGTGTACAGGCCACAATGGGAGTGACCCCCCGGACATGACTTGCTTGTTTCAAAAAGTAAATGAACGAGTTTATGGGCATGGCAACATTACTCGTTGACTGCCGATAAAACGCCCAATAAAGACTAAGTCACCGGACCGCGCCGGCCAGTTAAAGTACATACCCTATCACACCACTCCACACCATACATAAATTCTCCCAGTCACATTTCCCAAATATGAAATTAAAAAAAGTCAAATTTTAATTTAGTTCTTTTAAAGTTTGGCAGAGGCGGGGTTCGAACTCACGGCGCAACGCTTAGTACTCTATGAGCCTAGCGCCTTAGACCACTCGACCACTTGTCTTGTTGTTATTCATCTGAAACTTATTTTAAAATATAATCGCAACTTCAACATAGGCCTACCACGTGACAAGCAAAGGCAGAAAACGTATTATATTTTGGAATTTTATCTGCTTAAAACATTAATGTGTATTATAATAGAGCTACCGTTATTTATATTGTTGAATTCTCAAGCGCATCATTTCGAATTGGGTTATACAAATATAGGAAATCCTATTGTTGAAGAGGATAATAAGCTTATACTTATGTATAGTATTATTAAAAAGCTTAAGTCTTTGTTTGGCTAAATCCTGTTCAAGTGTGGCTAAATCCTGTACGAATGTCAGCGGCGAATGTCAGGTTATTATTTCCCAGTCTTGAAAAAAAATTGCAGGCAGAGGTGGGAATCGATCTCGGTACCTCCCGGTTAAAAAGCACTGTGCAAAACCACTAAGCCAACTAAATATCTGCTGTGAGATGCTTGACATTAATCTTTGGAATTGCTTAATGGAACAAATCGCGGAATTAAATCAGTAATAAAAGAAGTAGATTCTTATTTACCGGCCAAATTGTATAAAAGGGGAAATATTTGTCCCTGCTCTAAAGAAAATATAGGTTAGAAAATTATCAAATAAATTTAAATTAAAAATTGAGATTTTATATTTATTTATTTCACGAGGCGGCATTTTCACAGACAAACACTGTATACGCTAAAAACTCGACCCTCATTACTAGATGATGGCATAGCTCAGTGTTAGAGCATCAGACTGGTAATGTCAATATCGTTGGTTCGAATCCGCCCGTCAGCAATGGTTATTATGATTTTAATGCTACGCTACAATTTGTTCAATATTTATTTATTTATTTATTTAAATAATTTGATATATTTGAAAGGGGTATTTGAGCAATTTGAAATTTTTACCCCCGTATAATCCTATGGGGTCATTTTTAACCCACCCCCTCCCAAATTGCCAAACTTAACGCACAGCACCTATGAGTTTAAATCATACATATATGTAGGGACTGCAGCTTGATTCACCATCCACAACATGATAATGTGTGCACATGCTACATTATATACACTTGTAGGCCTATGTTGTTGTTGGTGTATAAGTAATGGGCCTTGCAATTGAAATGCCTCAAGCTTTTAATCCGATATTCAGATTATCTATTTGTTTTCATGAATTGGAAGACATTCTTTGATGTATTACTGAGCTCAATGATCTGAAATTACTGGAGTGTGAGATCAGCATAGTATTTTATTAACAGAAAGTATAGAGGCCCTGCATGAAATTATCGATTGGCTCCAAACAAAGGATTTGAGCTGGTGTCCTTTACCGTAGTTATGGCGGAGTGCAGTCCATTCAATCAAATGTTGTCATCAACCTATTTGATTGCAATCATGCTTTTGTTGAATGCATTTGAGTAGTCCGCCATATTTACGGGATGATATGTCACATGCAAGGCCTCTATTCTCCAAATTCATTTCCTAATGTATGTGAGAATGATACAATAATGACATGATGAACATAGTCATTGATGCATCAGTTTTAAAATAGACTAGGCGGTTACCATATTTGGCGGTTCTCGGCTGGGCGCGATTACCAGGCTGATGGTGACATGCCCATACGACAGTTTTTACTAATTTGACCTCACATGACCCCTGGCGACCCCCAAATGACCTTCCAAAAATGTGGCTCTAAATGTTGACTGTACCCACCAAGTTTCATGCCCATACGACAGTTTTTAGTAATTTGACCTCAGATGACCCCTGGGAGGGGACCCCGGTGTCAGATGACTTTAAAACGAACATAAACATCTTCTTGCCAGGACAGAACTACACCCACCCACCGCGTTTGAGCCCCGTACGACCTAGTTTTATACCCATATGACAGTTTTTAGTCATTTTACCTCAAATGACCCCTGGGAGGGGGCCCCGGGGTCGGATGACTTAACGAACATAAACTTCTTCTTGCCAGGACAGAACTACACCCACCCACCGAGTTTGAGCCTCGTACGACCTAGTTTCATGCCCATATGACAGTTTTTAGTCATTTGACCTCAAATGACCCCTGGGAGGGGGGGGCCCCGGGGTCGGATGACTTAACGAACATGAACATCTTCTTGCCAGGACAGAACTACACCCACCCACCGAGTTTGAGCCCGCCCCGTAGGACCTAGTTTCATGCCCATATGACAGTTTTTAGTCATTTGACCTCAAATGACCCCTTGGAGGGGGTCCTGGGTCGGATGACTTAACGAACATAAACTTCTTCTTGCCAGGACAGAACTACACCCACCCACCGAGTTTGAGCCCCGTACGACCTACGACGGCCTCACATTAGCAGTCACAGACAAAACCTAAATCTACAGAATATATCCATTACTCGTCGATACTCGAAAGAGCTCAAAATAAATAACTTAGAAAATTTTCTTGATGTCCTTTAACATGTTTCCATAGTTAACCATCGTTAGCCATGGATATCTATGCTGTAGAACTGACCGGTGACTAAGTCCGATTTATTGGGACGTCTATCGACCACTCGACGAGTAATGGGAACAAATAAAAATCACTTAAGGTTACACAAAGAGACGTATAAAAAACGTATAAAAGACGTATAAAGTTGTTCTCTAAAACAGAGTTTTCTCAGTAATCAAATATCGCAGCGAGTGAAATGTTGGTGCATTGGATGTAACTTAACATTTTTGTGTGTGTTATATACAAATTATTAGAATAAATTTGAAAATCCTTTGTTTAAAGCATTTTTACCCACCATGTTCACAAGATCAAAAACACGTTCCATGAGGTTTTTTTCAAATGTGCGCTCCGTATAAATCCACACCGAGCGATTGTTTTCTTCTTTTTCGTATTGTATTACAAATCGATCAAAGAAATAATGTTGCCATGGGGAAGAACCAAATACAGTACCGATTAAATTTTAAAAGCCCGTTTTGGGGGAAAATTTTGGAGAATTTGCTTGAGAAAAAGCTGGTTTGTGAAATTATCGATATCTTGATTACGAGACGTTAATTTAGACATCTGAATACCTACATTATTTCTCAACATTCTGCCAATTGCTATTCCATTTGATTTTCACTCCAAATTGAAGCTAGTTTTGCAAAAAACGAGGTTTTCCTCCATCAGTTCGTTCAAAATTTCAGCGCCGACATGCGTGTTTATTCTAAGAGCCATAATGCGGACGCGATTGTAATCATGTAATTAATGCATCCAATAATAGTTATATCATCCGCTTTGAGAGCAAACAAATCTGTAAGCTGATCTGTGGCCAAGTGGATAGAGCGTTGGACTGGGAATCTAATATGAACTTTTTTTGTGGGTTCGAGTCTCCGTGTGGCTGTTTTTTCTTTTCTTTTTCTCTTTTCTCATTTTTTTTTCCTTTCTTTCCTCTTTTCTTTCTCCTTTTCTTTTTTCATTTCTTTTTTTTTTCATTTCTTTCTTTCTTTCTTTCTTTCTTTTTCGTTCATTTTCTTTCTCTCTCTTTCTTTCTCTTTTTTTTTTTTTTTTTATTCTTTCTTGCTCCTTTCTTTTTAGTTTTATTTGATTGATTCGCTGAGTGCAGTGAATCGTGATTGATTGTTTTTCACTTTATATAATTCAGAAATTTGTAGGCCTGCTAAGTCTGTCTTGTTGATTTTCATCCCAAATTCGATTTACAAATAATTGCTTTTTGATATTGTTGTTGTTGCCTACCCTTACATTGTAATCAGGGGAATAGAAGAAGTTGATTTCATCAAAGATATCAAGGCTATAAATTCAAAATCAACACATTTTCCAGGGCGTAGCTTGACGAAGTGCCCCCAATCAATTTTAAAATTTATAAAATCCTTGTGAAAATTACCGAAAACGGCTTGTGCCACCCCCCCCCGGCATCCGAGCTCCGGGCACGAGCTAAGCCAAGTTTCATAGCCTTTTCATGTCTTGACCGTGGATCGATATTCTATTGTAAGTAGGCCTACGTCCCGGTATGCTTGTTCATTTTCTGCATGGCTGTTTCTGTTATGAACTTACGCCCCTCTGAAATCAAGCGCATGAAAAACTCTCGGCTAACCTTAAACATGTTAAGTAGTGGAAACAAATTACAGAGTCTCGCAAAATCAAAGAAAAGGTTACTGCTCTATTTTAAAGCATCTACTAGGCATATACTAAAATAATGAGCGAAGTGTATGTGTGTGGGAGGGGGGGGGGGTTGTCAGTGTGTCTCTCTGTCTCTCTATCTGTGTAGTATATAGGCCTATTAATTTCTAAGAAATATTTGAAGAGTACAATCAACTTAAAATACAATCAAAACACCACATCATATCAAGTGCTCAATTGCTTCAGTTACGCTGAAAGATGGGGTTTCAATATTAAGATTCTCTATTATCCAATAGTCTTGTTTTGACCAACCTAAAAAAATCTCACAAATCCCAGAAATTGAGGCGGGAAGAGACGAGAACCAAAACATTAAATTTATATGGCCCAAATAAATGCAAACCCGGAGCTGTAACCCACTACGAAGATGACAGATGGGTTATTGTTTTAAAACTAAATCCGTTTTGATTAAAAGATCGAAAAATATTCAGATGTTGACGTCTATACTGCGTCTAAATAATGCATACAGTTTTATTTGTACTTAATACAGTCCTTCAAATAGAAAATCTTTATTTGAATCGCGGACCGTTATATTTACATACCAGCTTACTGTGAAGGGGTTTCCCTAACTACCCCAAACACTTTACATAAATAACCATGTACAGTGCATGGCACATGATGGTAAGAGCTTTTTCATTCTGACCATGCTGACGTACTCAGCCACCACCATCGCAAAGCGAACATAGTAATTATTACAAAATATTGATTACCTATTGTTTGAGCGACGCGTCTCAAGTAAATACCACCATCTTTATTACAAAATCGATCCAAATCTAAATCAGTGTCATTTCACAACTTACGGATTCAAACGTGAAATGTTTTCTGAACAGATTTTGCACTGCTACTCGGATAAAACACACTGAAATATCACCATGATTTGATTATATCATCCGTGAACAGTTACGATCTTATTTTTTGAGGGTGCGGGGAGTTGTCTAAAATCGCAATAATGAAAAATACCTGTTTGACGTTATGCCTTATAACGGCTTGTCTTCTGATGATAGCGACAGTTGGACATGGCCAAGATGAATCCAATGTACCAGCAGATGGTGTTTACGAAGAATATTTATACGAGGATGTTTCCAATGGAGAGACAGATGATGTTCCTGAGGTATCATTCTTGGATGAATCCAATGCACCAGTAGATGGTGCTTCTGAAGACTATTTATCTGAGGATTTCTCCAATGGCGTGGCAGATGATGTTCCTGAGGAATCATTCCCGGATATCACTTGGAACACTACCTTCGACTCTGAATTATCCTGGGACATCAGTTGGAACGGTGCCTTTGACTTTGAAACCAACACATCAGACATTTTATCACCCTTCTCTGAACCTGGTGTAATCTTGCCCGGATTGGATACCATGTCTCTGCTGAGGATCGTTGGAGATGCCACCCGAACTAACACAACGAAAGAAGCATTGGGAGAATTATGTACCAATTTGGGACCTCTTTTGAATTACCTTCTTGGAGATCAAATCGATGTGCAGTCCATTTGTCAACCAATCTTGAAGGCAGTAAATGATGATTCTCATCTGGATGGTGTGTCCGATGTTTGCGTGGCCATCTGGGAGGGAGATATGACACATCGTGAGCAGCTTGAAGGAGATGGGGAGGAAGCAGATGAGGATATGATGGAAGATGATGAGGATGCAATGGAAGATTTTAGAGAGGAAATCGGTGGTGATTTAGGAGATATTGCTGAACGGGCTAGCCGCCAGAGGTAACAATTTTTATAATATTATTGTAGACATATTGTTCAGCAACTTTATTGGGCATCAACATAATGTTTCAGGTTTTTGAAATGAATTGGTTAAATCCCAGCAAACACAAAACGTTTTAAAACGTTTTAAACGGGTTATATATTCTGGGTTTTGTTAAAACGTTTTAATAACATTAAATATCGGATTACTTAAACATGTTAAAGGACGTGAAAATGTTTTTAAAACGTTTCGTATGAAAACACACTATAACAACATGATGTTGTCAAAATATTATAATATTCCATAGTCTTTACAGGGGTTAAGGGGGTACTACACCCCTGTGGTAAATGTGTGATTATTTTTTGCATTTTTCTCAAACAATAATTTATATATCATCAATCTTTATTCAGCAAAACAGACAAACAAAGAAAGTAATGAAAAACAAGAAAAACAAAGACTGGACTTACGCCCAGGACAAGTTGGTAGACAAAAGTCATCAACTATGCAGGGCTATGCATGCAACGACGCGAGCAACGAAAAACTATAAACTGGACGAGTGCCAAAGAAGATTAAAGCTGGAGGTGGGGTTGATCAGCAGTGCCCCAGGAAGGATCATGGCGGGCATTCCAAACACACTGGTAACAAAAGTTATGTATATTATTGGGGCAAGGAATCCAATTACTACACTGAAATTTCAGTGACTCAAGACAAGCGGTTCAGTATATACAAGGTGTCCCATAAAAAGGTTACATGTAGAAAATGAACCGCATTTAGTGATTGTACAGCAAAACAATATCATTTTTTCACATACTATTTATTTATCCTTCTTGTAACTGTTTGCTAAGTTTTAATTCCATATCTTAAAAGCAACTTAACTTGTGAGCGCAAGATGACAGGGGTGTCAAGAGTGGCTAACCATCAAAATATCGCAAAACGAAAGTTGAACACAAGCACACATTTGTTTTCAGATTTTTTCTTTATTATTTTGTTATGTTTCTCTTATTTTTTATTGTTGAACTTATTGCACAAAAGAAACATATTGAAAAATTAAATACTGTACATTGAAAATAAATCAGTTTTAGGGATTCTGGATTCTTGGTGATTACAAATAAAGGAAGATGGTCATTAGAGAGAACACGTTTTTGGCGAAAGCAGTTCTGCACGCTGTATCTCCTGTCATCAACATAGTGAAATGAATAACAACCTTTTGCATTTAGGCCTTTTTTGGATTTTGTTGACTTGAAATCGCTGCTGTTTGTTTTCATAATTCTGACTGAACTCTTGAAATAAAACTGAAAAAGTTTTATTATATTTTTATCAGAATAAAATACTACATCTGTCATGCTATGGCTGGGTCTACTCAAGTGTCCCGCCAAATGCACGTTGGCTGTGACGGTGGTACAATGAACCTCGTGTTGCATTAATGTCACGTACATTTGTAAAGAGCTTGCTCAGGAATGCGTGGAATGCGGGCTAAGTACGTAGGTTGTGAACTTGACATTCACAGGGGTACTAGTAGAGGGTACATAGATTATGTAATGAAAATTAGGATATTTATATTTGTTAACATTAACTTAGAATGTTTTCAAAAATCTACATGTAACCTTTTTTTGGGACACCCGGTATGATAGGAAATGAGGTACATCCTATATCCTAGCGGTACCTTATTTCTTATCATAAATAACGAACTGCTTGTCTTGGGTCACTTATTCCAGTGTAGTAATTGGATTCCTTGCCCCTATAATATACATAACTTTTGTTACCACTGTGTTATTAGTTTTTGAGAAAAATGCAAAAATAGACCACACATTTATCGAGGGGTGTATAGTACCCCCTTAAGGGGGAATGTGAAGGGGTTACTGCCAACTTATTCCAAAAGTTGTGTTACCCTTGACATTCTACTAACTCCCTCCATAATTTAACTCCAGAGAAATAATAAAAGTGGCATTTTCAATTTGATATACCATTATACCCCCTTAATCCCATTGTACCGGCATTAAAACGTCCAATCCTATATTAAAGCATTAGAAGTGTACTATACCCAGCAAACACAAAACAGGGCAGAAAAGGTTGTCAGGAAGCATTTAAATGTCGGGTTATATAAAGGGTATTTAAAGGGTATATGGGTATAAAACGCTTTTATAACATTCAAAAACATTTCTTAAAAACTTAAAAAATAATGTATATTTGTCACCACTTTTGAATAACATTATGTTATGTTATGTTTTCAAGAAATGTTATTGAATGTTATGAAAGCGTTTTATACAATTTATAAAGGGTATTATATAGAGGGTATATAATTATAGAGGGTATATAAAGGGTATAAACGTTTTCATAACATTCAAAAACATTTCTTGAAAACTTAGTGCAAAATATTCTAATATAAATGTATATTTGTCAACACTTTTAAAGAACATTATGTTATTTTATGTTTCAAAGAAATGTTTTTGAATGTTGTGATTTCATTTCAGTCAAGTTAGCTCAATCGTTAAGGCGTTCGACGATGGTGCGAGAGGTTGCGGGTTCGAACCCTGGCGGTGCCTAGTATGCTCTCGTGGAAAATTGAGTTAGCTTGAAGTTCCCCTGGACAAGGAACTTACTGCTAATTGTCTCGTTGTAACCCGTACGAAACTCGGGGAGCTGATCCTGGTTGCGATGGTTATTTGTGGAATGTCTAGGGTGTGCGCTCTTGTAGCAGCAAAGTCCCTGATTTGTTGTTAAATGGTTTATGGAATGATGTGGGGCCGTAGTGGTCACCGACAACCTGTAAAGTGGGCTGCGGCTTGTGGATCAACGACTAGGCGTTGTGCCTGTGCGTAGCGCACTATAAATCATTGCGCTTTTTTATACTCTTTATATTCCCTTTATATAACCCGACATGACAACGTTTTCTACCCTTTCCGAATAATGTCGAAAACGTTTACTCAAACCATAGACCCTGTTCCAGGGTCTATACGCTGGCGAAGTTACGTAATAATCGGATTATCTACCATAGCAATAGGTGAAAACAACTGAGCAACAAATTGAGTCAGATGGAACTCACTATTGATTACTCAATAACTATGAGTACAATTTAATCATCATTGAGTTCAATTCACTTTGTTTCTCTGTTCCCTTTGAGTATGTGATTAAACAGATCTAGAAATCTTTATTTCTGCTGTGATAACGATTAGGCCAAATAAAAAAATAAACATGTTTCACGTCCCCTCCCGCTTCCTTTTTTGAGGTTTCTTCAATCATAATGTATTTTCATTTTTTGAAATTCGGTTATAACTTTTCAAAAAAATAGGAAGTAGAGATGCTTTTTATAGCCTTGCTAATATACAACACTTTTGGAAGGTTTTGTGACAGTTAGAGGGGGGTGGGGCCTACCTCTCAGAACAAGAAATAAAAAGAGGCCTCCTCTTTTTTCCAGGCATTATTATACGCTAAAACAGCTCTAAGTATGGGTAAGGTAAAGGTAAAAAAAGGTAAAAAAATAGGAAATAAAAAGTCCCCTCTTCCTCCTTTTTTTCAAAAACCCGGACGTGAAACCTGTTTTTTATTTTACTTGGTCTTATAACTCACTGCAGGAAATCTTTATTTTAGTATCAACAAATTTGGAATCGAAATTGAGATCTTATTGACATTAGAAGTATGAACTTAATTGTCAACAATATCCGACTTCGAGTTCTGAAGCTTCCAGGGTCCTTTTTGAGTTTTTGTCCGTAAGTCAGAACCGAGCCGAGTCAGGATTTAGTTCTGTTTACTATCCCCAAGCATTAAAACAGGAGTCTTTCTAAAAAATAATTTTAAACCGTGATTAAAATATAATAGTTATTCTACATGTACTATTGTTACATTTATACAAAAAGTAGTGGTACAAAGAGAGGGGTCATCGTTTGAATGAGAAATTTATATTAAAAAAATTTCTGAATTTCAAAGAATAACCAAATTAAAATTTGACCGAAAAAGTTTGTCGTAAATAAGGTAGGCCTATATTATAGAATGTCTGATTTTATCTTTGAGGCCAGTAGTAGTTAGCTAGCTGTTGTGATTTGGTCGAATCTGGTATTCTGTGAACAGTAATCCATGCACCAAAAATAAATGAAAAGTCAAAGTTTGACAACGTAAAGAAAGCAGCAAAGGCCACACCTCTGCTCACTTTTTGAAACTTGGTCCCATTTGTAATAGGTAATTATTTTCTTTAGTGGCCTATCATAATCGAGGGTATATTTGAAAGGGAAACTGAAAATCTTACCTAGGGCTGTATAGCAGTCTTCAAAAATTCTGAATTATATTTTTGTCACTAAAATGTTACAAAATACACCCAAGCAATGTAAATGCATCAACCCGCGAAATAAAATAAAGACGTCCGAGAGCACTGTGCATAGCACGCGGAGTGCGGACCCGTGCAACTATACAAAATTAATGCATTCTCATTTTTCTAATGTTTGCTCATATTGGTTCTCACTATCTATGAGTGTATGAATGACATTTATAAAACCGACATTTAATGTTATACCAAAACCAGAACCCAAAATATAACCCGTTTAAAGCGTTTTAAAAACGTTTTGTGTACCTTGTTGTCTGCTACGGTATCTTCTTTAGACAGATGAATAATGTGCTGTCTGCTGGAATTATTTGAAATGGTGTACATTCTTCAGCAAGCTCTAATATTGAAAGCGGTCTGCTGATTTTGGATCACCTCATCCCGTTACCATTGGTTACTCACGGCCCGGGGAGGGCACTCAACACAAATTTTTTTTGGAGAAAATAAGACGTTTAAAATTGATATTCCGAAAAACAACAACTTAAGCGATGAGTTCCTTCGAACGAGACAGATTTGACCTAGAAAAAAGTTGACGTCATGAAATGATATGTGCCTGCTTTGAGAGAAGGGACTGTAAACATTCTCAATGCACAAAACGTATACTGAATTTAGTATTACAAATTTAATGGTTTTTAAACATATGGATAAAATCAGCCGCTTCTTTTTTAATATATTAGTAAATTGTGATATTACAATTCATATGTATATCAATATCATGAGAAATATTTGGACTAAAAATAGAAAATATTTTGAGCTTAGAATTTCAGCGTGATCAATCTGAGACTATAAACCGTGTTAAGTCCACAAACTCATGTATTTGATTTCCCTGTGTGATATTGCAATGCTATAGGTATTATAGTTTCAGTTGGATGCCCTTGAATGAAATATTACAAAGCAAACGCATAGTAACAATACTGTGTGAGGCTTTGTTTCCCAAATGAGAACAATAGTCTGCATATTGTTATGCAGCATTGTTATGGTAAATAATAGTACAACTCATTGTTGCTAATGTCAAACTTGTCAAAGTGATTGTGATTGTATCACACAAGTAAATGAGAGCATGATAGTGTCCGCTTCATTTACTTACGTCATCAGCCCGCTACCTTGAAAATTAATTTCGCTTCAAACGGGGGAAGAACACGTACGAGCCCGAACTTTACCCACACAATTTCTCTTTTTTTAGGAGAAATACGCATAAAAAATTGCAACGAGTGTCAACTTGTAATGTAATAATTATTCTCTTCGAATGGAGATAAACTTGTTTTTCCAATAGATCTGCCCGTTAAGTAAAGTGATCCTTTCGGAACTGCCTTGCCCTAACAGTAGAACAGTGGGCGTAAACACATGAAACAACGTCCTGTGAACGTGACCGCAGTGACGAGTGCCCTTATAACACGTAATATTGTCGATGTCTTATATTTTTAATACAGAAAGAAACGAGCAGCTTTCGGCGGTTTTGCACCCACTACTCAACCCAGTGAGTGGCATCCAGTCACGGAGTTAACTTCATGGGTAACATCTTGGCCTGATAACGAAGACGATAAATGGGTTTGGAACAGCAAGGACTACGAGGACTATTGGTTCGATTGGTGGACAGGCAATGAGAATGACTATCACAATGGTGGGGATATCCCAGACTTCCTCCAACATCTATTTGGAATCTTTCCTAGCCATAACAAACGTCCTCGAAACAAGTGTGAAAAAATGGGTACTTTCTTACATGAATATGGAAATAGACCCGTCAAGGATCTTATCATAAAAAGAATAGATACCATGTTGGCATACGCTGTAGAATTGGCTCCGCTGTTGTGTCAAACCAGCGATCCAAATTACTATTATTATAACGATGAACGTGGAGGACATCGTGCCAAACGAGGTCTTTTTGATCGGTGGCGCGGCGACGATGATGATGAAGAACCTGTTCCGACATCTATCCCCGACAGTATGGTAGAGCCAGTAAGAGATGAAGGCACAGATGGCAGGGGTAATTGGAATTGGAACTGGCCGGGGAATAGAGATGATTCAGATGAGCCGATTCCTACTAAAATGACGTTAGAAGACAGAACCGATGGTGGCAGGGATAGATGGGACTGGATGTGGAACAGAAATGATGATGAGGAAGATGATGATTATGATGGTAATGATGATGAAGATGTTGATAGCATCTTTTGGCATCATGGCAGAATCGGACCTTTCCCAGGACATATGGCGGCAAAATTATTGGCACATCTAAACGGACAAGCTGATATTAGTCAAATGTGTCATTACTTTGATTCCATTCAAACCTCTTCATCAGGCGGAATGCACGACAAGATTGTAGAAATGAGAAATCGGCTCCTGTTTTCTCTGCATAATTACGATTCCTGTGTAGATATTGCTGGCTCAATGCTGGGTGACGAATGGCATTCAATCACAGGGTACCAAGACCAATATCATCTTTGCTCTAACATAACAGTCGCTTTTAATTCATCCAAGAAACGCACACCTGGCGATATAGAACTCACTGGAATGGGACTTGCTGACGCTGTAAACATCACTGCATTTGTCTTCAACAAAACCGTCTCGGATGCAGTAAGCGCTACCTGCATGGTTTATGACCATCATGGTCTACTGACATCCGAAAAGATGGATCTTTGTCACGCATTTGCAGAACCTATGTCAGATTACTTTATTGAAAAATGTCATGAAGTATACGGTTTCAAGGGAAAAGCATCAACTTGGCTGGATTGGTTTCATAATGATGTAGTCAAACCATTACTGCGAGAAATATCCGTTTTTAATATGCCATCATTTTTGTCCGACATCTTTGGTGACGAACCCTTAGCAGAAGGGATCTGCAAGGCTACCGCATCAGCAATTTACGATGATACCTTTACCACCGAGCAATGGGTAGACCATGTCCTGGATGAAACATTACGTGAACTGGCACATTTGTCACCATGGCTTTGTTATGGGAAATATGGTTATGATTGGGACGAGGACGCAACCAAACCACCATTCGGTGAACGGGAAGATGGAACGAAACCACCAAAGAGTGAATGGGACGAGATGAGCATGGCGACAGAACTACCCTTCACACACAAATGGGTTTCAGAATGGTGGCCTTCTGAGGCGAAATCACTACCAATTGATTCGATCGATTCTGTACGAAAACTAGGGGCGATGATCGCTTACTTAGGTCACTATGAATCCACTGATGCCATGTGCCAAGACATCACATATATCATCAGCAGCGGAGATGAGAATAACCACGATTTGGATATTCGTGTTAACACAGTTAAAACGAATTTCCTATCAGCTACTGTTGATGTCGATATGTGCACAGACCTACTAGATGTAGTAGAAAAAGAATCGGATTTAAACTATTTGTACGATCTGATGGGAATATCTTCTAAAAGAATTATCTGTCAAGAATTAGTCGATAAATTCAATGAAAATGATTCAGAGATGGAGCCTTCAATTTCCAAGGGTAACCAAGGCAATGAGATGGAAGTAGATCCAGTCGTCAAAATGGCTGGTCGCCTTTATCGTACGGAACATCTTAAAGACATGTTGCAAACTGCTTGTTACATGATCAACGGGGTCCATTCTCCGATGTGCCGTATGGTGTTGCATCTGCCTCCTGAGGTATTTACTGCAAGCTGTGAGCACTTCATTTCCCCAATCTTGGATCAACTTCAGAGACATCCAGACTGGTTTCCGGATTGGTTTGATCATTCTTATATGGAATATATTCCAACTTGGTTCCGTCATCTTGGTGAGGACTTTTCCATCGTCTATTTACCGGAATTTCTTAACGACCTCTACCAATGGGATCTTGAAGATGACATTAAGACGATGTGTACACATTTTGAAGATGTTGTGCATAGACGTTTCTATCACAGCGAGTACAATTTTCCCAAAATGCTTTGGCTCGCCGTGTATGATACATTCCGTTTTGTTGCTGACGTAGCCCCTAAGGAGTGTTCAAAACGACAAAGGATGTCAGGAGATAAGAAACCCGAATCATGGATGATGCCAACAGAAGTACCAGAATCCTGGATGGTTCCAACGGAAGTACCAGAGTCCTGGATGGTTCCAACGGAAGTACCAGAGTCCTGGATGGTTCCAACAGAAGTACCAGAATCCTGGATGGTTCCAACTGAGACACCAGATGAAATGTCAGAGGAAATCGAAATCGACAGTTTCATCATTCTTGAAGATATGTTTCAGTATCTCTCCGGGTTTCACCCATGTAACCAAACACTTGAGGATGCTTCGGATGTTGACCCTTCGGAGAATCTACACGGATATATTGAAATCGCCACAGAAAATTTTATTCGTGCATTGCATGATCCTTCTTACTGTACTGGATTTTTGTCACAAATTAGTGATGAAATCGGAATCATTTTTGGTTTTTGAGGGAACCTATATGATGTGTCAGCTGATAACGGATTCATTTCACAATCCTGTCGATAGTCAATCAATCGATATCGACGTATTCAGACGAGAAGTAGATATGTTTCACAAAACATCCGAGTGGACCTTTGGAACCGAAAGTACACCTGTAACCGACATGCCTTCACAGTTTGAAAAGGATAAAGAATCACAGTTTGAAGATGATACAGAGCTGCAGTTTATATCATCATTTGTGACAGAATCGGTGAAATTAGTAGGGTTGCTGTACAATACAAAGAATCTGTACGGAGTGATTGAAAAAAGCTGCGATATCTTCAGTAGACATGGTGACGTGGAAGATTTCCTTGGATATCGATCCGAAGATATGTGTCATGTAATTGAAAGCAGTTATTCATCTATGTCCTATTACAATACCGATCTTGAAATGCTTTGTGAGGAAGTCCATGATGATTCTTGGAAGTTGCCACCCTTGCCAGATTGGTGGGGTCGACCTGATGATTCTAATGATAACGACCGTTGGCGGTGGCCACCATTGCCTGACTGGTGGGGTCGACCTGATGACTCATCTGAAGAAGAAAAAGATCGATGGGATGGTATTAACTTTGACAATTTGTCACTTATGAACGTGATGGAATTTATCCAAAATATAGTTGGATTGGATCTGTCCACGCCTCATGGCGTGTGTGACGCCACAATCTCTTTAGTGTATGATGATCACCTGACTCCAGCTGAATGGGTTGATCAAACTCTTGATAAAATACTTCGTGAACTGGCGCATTTATCATCATGGCTTTGCAGTAAAGAACATGATTGGACAGAAGGTACCAAAGCACCGTTTAGTGAATGGGAAATGGTAACCGAGTTGCCCTTTACACAAAAATGGATTTCGGAATGGTGGCCCTCTGAAGACGACTCATCAGAGGTTGATCCTCTAAAAATAATAGGAGCCGTAATAGAATATATAGGGCAGTTTGAGAATACCGAATCTATGTGTGAATATATAACACACGCTGGTGATGACAACCGCTATATGGATGAAATGGTCAACGGATTGAAAATGAAGCTCTATGCGTTAACATATGATGTCGAAGTTTGTACAGATCTTTTAAATCTTGTTGAAGAAAAAGTTGATTTGGAATTCTTATATGGCTTTGCAGGAGTTGCATCTAACAAACTTGTCTGTGATATGTTAGTGTCGACGGCTCAGGAAGAAACATCGTCAAATTTCGATATGAACAAAAGCCAGCACAGAGAAACAGGTCATCACCTAAAACAAAGCATCAGAATTGCCAAAACATTTTATCACTCTGGTGGTTTTCAAAACGTTGTGGAAGCGGGGTGCAGGATGGTAACAAAAGACAGCACTTTTGACGTATGTGGTACTATTTCCTATCTACCAAGACGAATGTTAGTCGCAGGTTGTGTGCAATTTGTAACACCTATATACGATGGTAATTTACCAGAATGGCTGTTAGACTGGATAGGAAATCCAGACATTGATGATGAGGATCATGGTTACCCAGACTGGTTCCCGGAATGGTTTTTCTGGGCTGGCGAGGAGCACATCCCGAGATGGCTCTATCATTTTGACGATGACTTTTCGATCATACATTCCCCAGAAATTATACTCGATCTTCTTTCTTACCAGTATAACCCGGAAACGGACGCCAGTTCAATGTGTTATACATTCACAGATGTCGTATATTTTTATAGCTATGATTTGTTTAGTATACTGACAGACGCCATGGACGATACATACCGGTTTTTGGCTCATCTATCACCAACTGTTTGCCCAAATCTAAAGTATGACCGAACAGAAAGGAACTCATGGTGGTACTGGTATTCGTGGTACCACGATGTAAGATCAGAATACTCCAGTGATGCACCTAACGAGATGGGTTATCATGCCTTTATCATTTTGAATGATATATTTGAATACATGACAGGTGCTAATCTATGTGATCATATTTTTGTCGAGGGTGGCTCAGACATGGACAATTTCGACTACTACATGTATGATATGGAATACGGGGTGTATGAAGCACTACACGATGTAACCTACTGCAGTGGACTTTTGACTCACATCAGTTCCGATTTTGGAAACCGATTTGGCTTTGACAATAACTATGACATGTGTGTACTTATTACGAATTCGTTTAACAACGGTATTGGAACGATTGACATCGATGTATTCCGACCTGAGATCTTTACGTCATACACTGAAGAAGAATCTAAACAAGAACGTACTTCAGCTTTAGTTATAGAACTGATTAAATTGACTGGAAAACTATCACAGTGTTATGATGTTCATTGTATGATTGCAGACACCTGCAATATATTCAGTTCAAGGGGTGATGTTGAAGCATACCTGGGATATCGCTCCGAAGAGATGTGCAGTGTCATTTACTCCGAGGATTACAATAAACTCTCAGAGCTGTGTGAGGAGGTTTACGGCAATAACCATGGCGAGGATGATGGACCTTGGTCAGACCGATGGAGTCCATCTAATTGGAGCTTCGAAAGAGTGCTGTCTTGGTTACTTTACGGCCGGGATGGACAAGGAAACAAATTACTCAACTATATCGAGATGTCTTTAGAGGATATGTTTGGAGTACATATTCCAATTCATGATAAGCTGATGTTTGTTAAGGATATGTACGAAGATATTTCACGGGCAATAGAATGGGGATACATGATTCATTATCACATACAGCGACTTACCGTACATGATGTTATATATTTTATGCAAGACATGCTTGAAGTTGATGATATTACTCCGGACGGTGTGTGTGAATCAGTAGCAGATGTAATGTATGCAGAAACAGTCCCGGTAGAAGAATGGATGGCCGTGGCTCTCGATGAAACACTGCGTGAACTAGCACGTGTCTCACCATGGCTTTGCTATGGGCGATATGGCCATGACTGGGAAGAAGGAACTAAGCCACCATTCAGTGAATGGGAACCGGTGACAGAGCAGCCTTTTACAGATTGGTGGCGTTCTGAATGGGAATCTCGAGCAGATGGCGACTCACCAATTCTAGATTTGATTGACCCTCTGGAAGTACTTGGTTCTGTTATGACATATCTGGGACAATACGAAAACACAGATGCTCTATGTTCCGATGTTACCCAAATCTTAGCCTCTAGAGATGAACTAGCTTTAGATGAACTCATTGAAAGATTGAAAATGCAGATCATTGCGGCTACACATGATGTGGATATATGTACAGATGTTTTGAATGTCATTGATGGAGACATGAATATACCATTCTTGCATCGTTTTATCAGTGTGCCATCCAACAGGAGAGTGTGTGAGGCTGCAATGCATACATTCAATCAGGGTTCAACATCAGGATTGTCAATGTCTCTCCATCGTGTGGGACGTCTTCTGTCCAAATTCCCGAGGGATATTTTCGTTTCAAGATGTGTATTAACAATAACTCCAGTTTTTGGTGAGCAGCCACACCTGCCAGAATACCCCGATTGGCTTCCAGAGTGGTTCTATTGGGCTGGTGTGGAATTCATCCCGAGCTGGTATAGTCATCTTGACAAAGATTTCTCCATTGTGCATCTACCAGAGCTTCTTAATGACCTGTATCACCTGGGTTATGATCCTGAAGAAGATGCTTCTTCTATGTGTTATGAATTTAATTGGGGTTATTATGGAGTTAACCGCGGTATCCAATTTCCGGAAGTACTTCGGGAATTAACTAGTGATACAGTTCGATTGTTCTTCCTATTAGCACCGTCAGTTTGCCCAGTTATTGCTGAGAATACACCATGGCAATCTCGAAATGCTGCAGTACTTAATGACGTCGATCTTAGCAGTGCAGACATTCAAGCATTTAGTGTTATGGGGAAAGCTGTGGAATATGTCGTCGGGTATGACATATGTGGACAATATATTATTGGCGCTGCAGAGAGCGACATAATTCTTGATGCAACATATGATAGTTATTATGGATACCTTGAGTTCTACGTCGAAGAATTTGTATGGAATTTAGATAACGCATTATATGACACTGCCTATTGCACAGGACTTTTGGCACACATAAGTAATGACACCGGAAGCTATTTAGGGTTTGGCGGAAACTACGCAATGTGCCAATTTATAACGGATTCATTTGATTATTCCTATGATTATTATGATTATTATTCCCATGATGATCTTGATTCAATTGATATCGAAATCTTCCGACGTGAGCTGTTTACATCGGACACTGGAGGAGAATGGACTCAAGAGCGAATATCAGTGTTTTTCAAAGAACTTATCAAAGTAATAGCTAAGATAGGCTTACATTCTAATTATTATGGTGGTCTCTATAACCCGATTTTGGAAACATGCAACATCTTCAGTCAGACAGGGGACGTTGAGGCATACTTGGGATATCGCTCGGAAGAGATGTGTGATATCATATACGCTGGAACAAGTTACAACGATGATCTTGAACGAATGTGTGAGGATGTTTACAGTAGCAAAGATGGTACATCACCACAATGGGGTCCATCAGAATGGAGTGTCTATGGAATTTCCTCCTGGATACTTGGTAGACAGATGGAACAAGGCAACACCTTGATTGGTTACATTAGTATGTTCCTAGGAGACCAATTTGGAATTCAAATTCCTTTGTATGACATAATGGCGTCTATAATGGATACGCTTGACCAGATCTCTCAATTCCAAGACACGTGGCATAACATTAAATACATGATAGACATGTTCCCAGTTGACAACCTCCAAGTAGATGGCGATGTCATGTGTCATGCTGCTGCGTCAGTTATATATGACGACACCGACGAACAATTGATGGATATAGTTCTCGATGAAACACTGCGTGAACTAGCACGTGTCTCACCATGGCTTTGCTATGGGCGATTTGGCCATGACTGGGAAGAAGGAACTAAGCCACCATTCAGTGAATGGGAACCGGTGACAGAGCAACCTTTTACAGATTGGTGGCGATCTGAATGGGAATCTCGAGCAGATGGCGACTCACCAATTCTGGATTTGATTGACCCTCTGGAAATACTTGGTTCTGTTATGACATATCTGGGACAATACGAAAACACAGATGCTCTATGTTCCGATGTTACCCAAATCTTAGCCTCTAGAGATGAACTAGCTTTAGATGAACTCATTGAAAGATCGAAAATGCAGATCATTACGGCTACACATGATGTGGATATATGTACAGATGTTTTGAATGTCATTAATGGCGACATGGATACATCATTCCTGACTAGTTTTATCAGTGTGCCATCCAGCAGGGGATTGTGTGAGGCTGCAATGCATACCTTCAATCAGGGTGCAACATCAGGATTGTCAATGTCTCTCCGTCGTGTGGGACGTCTTCTGTCCAAATTCCCGAGGGATATTTTCGTTTCAGGATGCGTATCTCTAACCACTCAAATTTTTGACGATCATTCAAACATTCCAGATTATCCAGATTGGCTTCCAGAGTGGTTCTATTGGGCTGGCGTGGAATTCATCCCGAGCTGGTATAGTCTTCTTGACAAAGATTTCTCCATTGTGCATCTACCAGAGCTTATAAATGATCTCTATAACTATGGTTATGAAGATGACGGCGCTTCTATGTGTTATGTATTTACTTGGGGATATTATGGAATTAACGGTGGTATTACATTTTCAGAATTACTTCAGAGAGCAACACGTGATACAGTCCGATTCTTTTACCTATTAGCACCATCAGTTTGCCCAACTATATCTGAGAATACGTTGTGGCATTCACAAAGTGATACAACACTTACCAATGACGCCCAGGGAAGATCAGATATTGAAGCATTTATTGTTATGGGAAAAATTTTGGAATACGTCGTCGGTTATGACATATGTGGACAATATGTTATTAGCGCTGCAGAACTTGACATAGCAGATGTTTTTGGTGGAGGATATCTTGATTTTTACGTCGAAGAGACTGTTTGGAACTTGGAATATGCATTGCAAGACACATTTTATTGCACAGGACTTTTGACACACATAAGTGATGACACCGGAAGCTATTTAGGGTTTGACGGAAACTACGCAATGTGTCAATTTATAACGGATTCATTTGATTATTCCTATGATTACTACTACTCGCTTGATTTTACAGACGATATTGAATCAATTGATATCGAAGTCTTCCGACGTGCGCTAGAAGGTGAATCATATGAACAGAACATGTCAGCCGTTTTCAAAGAACTAACCAAAGTGATTGCAATGCTGTACACTGACTACAGCGGTCTACATAACTCGGTCATGAATACATGTGACATATTCAGTAAGACAGGTGACGTTGAGGCGTACTTAGGGTATCGTTCGCAAGAGATGTGCGACATCATTTACTCTGGAAGCAATAGTGATCTTGAAAGATTGTGTCTGGATATTTATGATAAATCAATGTGGGACTCATTTGAATGGAATACAGATTTATTCATGAATATATTGCATAGTAGTGGCATTCCAACTCAAGACATGTTGATGTACCTGGTGGATCGATTTGGACTTCAAATGTCAACCCCTGAAGGTGTGTGTGGTACAGTTACTTCCAGAATATACGCAGACGTTGCAATGGTAGAAGACTTATTCGATCAAATTCGTGCCACATTGCTTCGGGAAATCGAGAGTTTGTCTATATTACTTTGTGATGGCGGAGACTTTCATGGGTGGGATAAGGGCACGGAACCACCTGATGGCGAGTGGGATATGGCGACAGAGTCTCCATTCACAGATTGGTTCCCCGAGGAAGATCTATCACTTTGGACTCTCTTGAATCCAATGAGAATACTTCGAATTGCACGTGTTCAGTTTGGAAGCACGATCTGCAATGATATGATGGAAATGTTTGCATCAGATAATGTAAATGGTCAAACTATGGGTGATATGTTCGACAGAGTAAATGCCGAGCTTCTGACCGAGGACGTACTTGCTGGAACCTGCATGGGGATTTT
The DNA here is from genome assembly GCF_039555335.1 of Amphiura filiformis. NCBI lineage: Eukaryota > Metazoa > Echinodermata > Ophiuroidea > Amphilepidida > Amphiuridae > Amphiura > Amphiura filiformis. Next base: position 61,475,896 of record NC_092635.1, on the reverse strand, counting down.
AGATGCAGCAAGAGAACAAATGGATTTGCAACAATATTTCGAAATGCTGGGAATGGTTGATAACGATCAGTTATGTGAAATATTTACCGGTACCATGAGCGGATCTCAGGATATTGATACAGTCGTTCAGAATGCCCTTATTTCCGAAGGACAAAAGTTTATTGATATGTTGGGAGAACCTCTACACCATGCTGTCAACGGCGTTTTCCATGAGGTAACTCGCTTTACGCCATTACTTTGTGCTGGTGATGATGGTGACTTAGTGACAGAGATGCCGTTTACAGAGTGGTTTTCTGAGAGGTGGCCGGAAGAAGATGGTCCAATGATGCTGAATAAATTAGCTGATCTTCTGCGATCTTTTATCAATCGTTTTGGCAAGTTAGATGATGAATTTGTGACAGAGGCTCCGTTTACAGAACAATGGAAACCAGATAATGGCCCAATAATGTGGAATGATGTGATCGATCTCCTTCTTCGGCCTATTATTAATCGCTATGCAGATTTAGATGATGAACTTGTAACAGAACTTCCGTTTACAGAACAATGGCAATCCGAAAATGGCCCAATGATGTGGAATGAAGTGATCGATCTCCTTCTGCGCTATTTTATGAATAGTTATGACAAATTAGATAACGAATTTGTGACAGAGCTTCCGTTCACAGAGCAGTGGCAAGCAGAAAATGGCCCAATGATGTTCATTGACGTGCTCGATCGTATTCTTCGCTCTTTTATGAATAGTTTTGACAAGTTAGATAACGAATTTGTGACAGAGCTTCCGTTCACAAAGCAGTGGCAATCAGAAAACGGGCCAATGATGTGGCAAAATGGGCATCATAAATTAATGCATGTGCTGCGCATGTTGATGACAAATTTGGGCAACAGCCTCATAAATCGTGAGTTTGAACCAGTGACCGACTATCCTTTCACACAATGGTGGTCTGAGCAATGGCCTTATTTTGAAGATGAACCGACAATGTGGGAGTCTTTCGACACGACGATGCTTCGCACGATAGCTGTTCTGATTGGTAAATACGAAGACAGATCTTTACTGTGTGAAGACCTGGATGACATCTTGACCACAAATATTGTAAATCGTACAATGATAGATGGATTGATTGAAAAGTTGAAGTTCAGATTTGAAAGAATGATTAAAGAAATGTATGATTTTAATATTGGCTTCAATTTAGCATCAATGGCGCATGCTGTCAAGTGGAATATAGAAGAGGTCACCATGGAAACATATACTACTCTGCAACAAATATATACCATAGTTAAGCCGTTTTATGCAGCTGAAGATCTACAGCATTTTATTGGCACTGCATGTAATACATTTGACGACAAAACACATGATATGATGGCACACGGTTTTGACTGGGAACTGGTTACAGAGCTTCCCTACACAGAATGGTTTTCTGAAAAGTGGCCGAATCAATACGGTATGGATGACTACGGTGTTTGTAACATAATAGCAACGCTGTCACCAGAATACATTGAGGGAATCTGCTTGGAAACCTTGTCACCAATATTTGATAACTTCTTAACATTTGTCGACGACGAAGATAGCTGGTATTTACCGAGCTGGTGGCCTGACCAGTGGGAGAATGAAAAAGAAATACCCCCATGGTTGAACGGTGATACATTTGATCGAGAAAACATGCACGAATTACTCATGTTGGTCGAAAACGCTTTAGGACAGTTTCGTACAAACCCATATGATATATGTGAGGCTTCTGCTCCTTTTGCGTTCAATGAAGATTTAACTGGTGCAGTATTAGTAGACCAGGTCTTGATGAAAGCACTTTATAACCTTGCAGATATGTCACCATTGCTTTGTTATGGACGATTCCTATATGAAGAAATGCCATTAACAACAACAAACCCATTGGATGATTTCATGGGTTCTGAACCTAACTTATTCGAAGAGGTTCGTCCGTCAAACTTCCCTGAAGAGGATCGTCCGTCTATGATCGAACCAGCAGATATTATAGGTGCGTTTATTACAGCCTTAGGAAGATATGAAAATACACAAGCAATGTGTAGGAATGTTACCAAACTGGTGGTTTACCGTAACGAGTATGAAGTAGCTTTAGATGAAGAACTTCACAAGATTAAGACCAATTTGCTGCTGAGTGTTAATGACTTTGAGGTTTGCACGGATCTTCTCTATAGAACTGAGGAGGAAATGCATCAATTTCCAGTTCATATGATATTTGGATTCTCAAGTAACGAAGAATTGTGTCAAACTCTTGTTCAAAGCTTCAATTCTGAATCAATGGAGCCAATTAATCTATCATTCTTGATAAAAGACGACATATCTGATGATGCTGATGATGTTAACTCTTTGGAAGACGGCAGAGAATCCGTTGCTGATTTTGACGATGAAGTTAACCCCCTGGAAGAAGACAGGGAACCCTTTACTGGTGATGCTGACGATGTTAACCCTTTGGAAGACGGCAGAGAATCCGTTGCTGATATTGACGATGATGTTAACCCCCTGGGAGGAGACAGGGAACCCTTTACTGGTGATGCTGATGATGTTAACCCCTTGGAAGACGGCGGAGAATCCGTTGCTGATGCTGATGTTAACCCCTGGAAGAAGACAGAGAACCCTTTGCTGCTCGTGCTGCTGATTTTAACCCACTGGAAGCAAGCAGAGAACCCTTTGTTGATGCCGATGATTATGTTAATCCCCTGGAAGAAAACAGAGAACCCAGTGCTGATCGTATTGATGATGTTAACCCTCTGGAAGGAGACAAAGATATAGTGGCTGATTATGTTGACGGTGTCAACCACCTGGAAGAAATCTTTAAATTAACCGGGCGTATATACCATACTGGAAATTTTAAAGATGTTTTAAGTTCAACATGTGAAAGTTTACACCTAGGAAATGATGATGGTTTAAGAGCCGAAGATATCCCTCTTTGTGGTGGATTGTCAGAGCTTTCTCCTGATAACTTTGTCGAGTATTGCTTGCAATCGATTACTGCATTATTCGACAAGGACACTGAAGAGCATCCAGTGACAGAGCTTTCGGTTACAGTGCCTACATCTGAAGAGCCGAAAGAAGACGACGAAAGTGACCGAGATGAAGGCGAAGAAGGTGACCGAGACGAATCCTGTCTCTTTTGTACCGGTCTTGACGCCTTTGATCCCGTCATTCATGATATCTTGCATATGATGGATGTGAGATTCGGACTCAACAACATCTACAATGGGTATGACGTTTGTTATGCTTCAGTCGAATTCATCACTATTGATCATGACGAAAGACTGGATTTCTTGCAAGAAGCTTCGCAATTAACAGTGCGCTACACACTGGAACACCTGTTTGTGCCATCCTTATGTAGCTTCAACGACAGTTACACAACGCCTGCATATGTAAACACCACATTGAATCTTACGGCTGGATTATTGACACATAATGGTCAAAATGTCCAGCCTGATCAACTTTGTCAACTTATAAGCTCAATGGTTGAAGAAGATGATAACGAACTCTTGCATAATATGTCTACTACAATAATATCGAATGGATTCGCCGTGATGGAGAACACAGACGCATGTATTGAATTTGCAGACGTGGTACTGCAATCTTTACCTGAGGACTTCAACATTACACTTGTTACTGGTTTTGAATCACATCAACTACTCTGTGAGCATCTTGTGACGTCATTCACTAATGATATATCGTCACTTGATGTAGCATCCGGGTTAGGATTTTTAGATAACCTGGAAGAGTTCGCACCTAATATCACTGTAAAGACCATGATTTCTTTAGTTGGTGCTATGTATGTATCAAATAATACAATACTCGAGACACTTGGACTCATGTGTCAAAATCATGAAAATATGTCAGATGAAATACCTGATAATGCTACCTACAATATGCACAATGTTACCAAGATGTGCACAGCCATTCAAGAGCAAGATCTTTACTACATTGCTTCAACCTGTCGCAACGTGTCAGTTCCAATCCTTGAGCATGGTGATGACCACCCTGTATCTTTACGAGACCTTGACGTAGGCAGACAATTCTTGGACGCTTTGTTACCACTTGTGGACTTCCCAGTCTGGGAGGAAGCCGACAACGTTTGTCCTGCAACAGAAGCTTTAATAAACTCAGTTTTTAGTGTGAGTTCCCTCGTCGATGAAGTTCTCCATCACTGGGTGGTCGTCGGAATTGAAATGGCAGCCGAAATTTGCTTAGATTGGGATGCTGTTTACGAATACAACAAACCTGTCGACTACAACGAAGATCCCATAGTGGCATATAAATACAACAGTAGACTCAACAACACCTGGTTGGCAGTAGCTACGTTCTTTGGATACTCCAGTACTGCAGAACTGTGTGGAGATGCCGTCACTGCTCTGAACACTCGAAGACAAGGTACACTTGACAACCTGAGAAATGACTTGATTGAAACTATATACAGTATGGCTACTGATGTGGATGCTTGCAGTAGAGGAATTACAAGCATTGTTGATCTGTTAAGGGCGCAAGATACAGACTTGGGTGGCAACAATCCGATATACACGTTTACAGGATACTGGTCTGGGCAAGCGTTCTGTGCAGATTTCCTTGATGTTATCAATGGAGTGGATCTCAATGAAAGAGAAGGTTAGTATACCTATAGATCATTTTTTCATTCACCGAAGTCTTTGCAAATTTAACCGAGAATACGTCATCCTCGGTGCGCACATCGTTACTGCGCAGAGATATGTCGTCAACGATGCGCACATCGTTACTGCGCAGAAAATCGTCGACTCGCACATCGTTACCACAATTCAACACAAATCGAGGGGGCACAGTCGGCACACCACCAATACGCTTCCCATAGAAATACGTGCAAAAAGACTCTCGGAAATCCCTTCTAATTATTTCCCTGCAATAGATAGAGCAATGAGACTGCGCACGGTTATGGGGTGATCCTTAAGTTTGAATATATTTTCAAGGCTTTTGCACATGGATCGGCAATGTCATTTTTTGTTGTTGCAAATTTGACATTTTTACCCCATCCCGTGATTTCTAAGCTGTTGAAAACTCAATCTTGGGAATTTTACGTCGATGCATGATATGCGCGATTATAGCCCGCAGGACAGAATTAAAATAATTTTTTCTGCTTATAATTTCATAAAACTATCCCAGGTTTAATATAGCATCAAAGAAAGGTATCTCAGACCCATATTGGCTGACAAATAAAACAAATAAGCTCAATTTCTACGTTTTCAGGGGAACTATTTATTACGGGTTGCACTTTTTGACCGCGGAATCTTATGGTGGTGTGGCCCCTCGACGATGAAATAATTTGCAAAGATTTCTGGGAATTATTGAAACGGTGAATATTGTCTTTCGTCTTTTTGCATACTAATTGCCATTATGTCTCTAGACTATTAGATATAGTTCCAGTTAACAACAGTTTATGATACCTTTGACGTAGAGTTACGACGTCTCAAAGCGCTTACCCGTTTCAAAAATGAATGAGCAATGCGTCTGTTTTTCCCTAAGATGTCATTTGCGGGTGTTCAAAAATACACAGCATAAAATTGTGGTACATTTACACAATTGAAGTACAAATATCAATTGTTTTATACTTTTGTTGCAAAAGTTTCAATGACGTTCAGATGATTTTTATAGGTTAAGAATCTGGTAAGTAAATGGAGGTTATTTGAATGCATATCTTTTGAATTATGAACTGTGTCTGATGATAACTACATAAGACGCGACTGCACGGTACAAATATATAAATTAGTAAAAACAATGGAATATTAGTATAAAAGCAAATCTCCAAATCACTGAAATTTATCTCTAGGCATTTGTTTTACAGACAAAGGTTATGAAACACATTACAAAACATGTTTTATAACACAGATTGTTGATATTGTGTAATGTGGGTAGAACTTAGAAGAAAGGACACATTGCAAAACATGTTTTATAACACTCATTGTTGATATTGTGTAATGTGGGTGAAGCTCGGAATAAAAGACTTCATATTGTTTTCGTCCATCATACATAACTTCAACTTGTGTGTAATTTCAGTGGCCTAGTACTTTTGTTTGCTATGGGTGCCTTTATGAATTCAATAGAGAGGTTGAATAAATAGTAGACTCGAATGAATTCTATTTATAGAATGTTTATACAGTTCCATGTTCATAGTGATCGGTAAACATTGACTAAACACTCAAAGAAATACATATCACCCATTGTTAGCTGCAGACTACAAGCTTGCTGAAACAAAAGGACACATCGATTTTCCCATCCCTCCGAGATAATTGAGTTTGATCATGTTAATATGTGAGAATGTTTTGTCTAACATCAGTCTGTTATGTACAGTAATTGCAATACAAAAAGATTGACAATATAGAAATTATCGCTATCGAGTCAATGTGCTTGTTAAGTAGGAGAACACTAATTCGAAAACTGGAAAACAACGCAAATAACTGTTATAACCCATCATACTCAAGAGAGGACTAAATTACTCTAACATGTCTAATGACGTCTCTTTATTATTTTGTAAGGTAACCTTACACATAATTAGCCAATAGTGCTGCATATTATTAGTTGTCAGTGTTGTAGTCGAGTCCTCGTCATCCGAGTCCGAGTCCTTGGTGTCCGAGTCCAAGTCCGAGTCCGAGTCCCTGCCAATTTCTGATGTCCGAGTCCGAGTCCGAGTCCGAGTCCTCAATGTTCGAGTCCGAGTCCGAGTCCGAGTCCTTATGTATCAAATTCAAGCCCCGGGTTTTTCACCACTACTATATAAAAGTAGGCCTATACTTAACCAGAATTGTTTGGGGGCTGTGCAATAATTATGCGGAGCCCGGGGAGGGGTGAAATTGTAAAAAATGCTTATCCCCTCTCGACTTGCCAAACCCGCTCCCTCCTCCCCGGCCTGCCAAAAATATGTGCACTCCCCCTTTGCACATGCCATTTTTTGGGATCCCAATTTACAAACGAAATGGTTTAGATATATGTTGCAAGTGCAGCGAGCAGGGAAATTTGCATATATGGTCAATTCCAGCGAAAGCGGGACAAAATTCTCTCTATGTTAACTTTCCACTTTAAAATGTCATTAATGAAGGAAATCACGTTATTGATGGAGCATATCATGTCACGTCCAATGTGCTCTCTTTGTGCATATAGGCCTTTACTAGCAAGTCATACCAGGGGACAAGTTATGATAGCTTAAATGAATTGGCGTTACCCACGAATTCAAAGATAAAGCACCATATATGTCATTGAATGTCCTTCAATCAAAATGAAATTATTACCGTTAGAAAGACGTTTGCATGACCTCTCATCATATGTAAAACGATTGAATTCCACCAAAGTTTGTGGACTCTAGAGGCCATTAAGTCAATTTGGCTAATAATTTTGTTACCCGCGTATCAACAAATAAAATGATCGTTCTGAAAATGTTAAGTGAATATGCCATAAATGACTATATCATGAAACGAAGTTTCGTTCTATAATTCTGAGGTCCAAGTGATTATTTTATGCAAATACGTTTTACCCATAAAATTCCATAAAATCAAATTTGACGTTACCCACGTATCAACTGTTACCCACGAGTCCAGCAAATATAATTGCCATAACTTAAATTAACATTTAATGACTTTGGACACTGAATTTAGTTTGACAAGCGCTTAAAATTGTAAATCGTAAAAATACGTTCACCGCTTTAAAAAAGAATCTACGACGGTTTAAACTTTTGTTACCCACGAATCCCGGATAGATGCTAACCTTGAAAAATAAGGAGATTGTTTTTTTAAAGTTTAAATCAGCACATATTCAAGCCATGGGTATGCTATAATTTTGACAGTACTTACAGTTTATACACCTAAGAAATGCAAACCCCAAACGGTACTATAGTACTTATAGCTTTACCCACGAATTCGGCGTTACCCACGAATCCAAGGATTTACTCGTAAATTATATGTTTCTTATGCATCTTAACATTTTGAAAACATGCGAAATAGGTTCCAAAACAGTCCTGTTTAATAGCGTCCTCTTGAAGGTATACTGAAGCTGCATCATGAAGTTTTGATTGATTATCCTAAATTACCATTTTTTGGGTAAATGCAATTGGTTAGAGAAACGGGAATCATTGAAACACAATGGAGGAATAACCACATGGTGGTTTCCAACCTTCTGTAATATTTTCTATTTTGCCGCTTACCAATACATACTTTCAAATATGTGTTACCCACGAACATTTTGGTTACCCACGAACATTTTGGTTACCCACGAATCCCTACTTAAATTATAGTTAACAATGTATTGATAGTGTTTTAGTTCATAGGAACTGTCAAACACGAGTTAATAGAATATTGCTGCATGACAATATGGAATGATTTTACTAAAATAATAATATAAAACTGTTTGCTCCGTCTATTTGAATTTGGCAACTTCATTATTCTCAAAATTTTTATACCCAAAATGCCATAATGGTCCATTCTAAATTCTAATGTAGTCTGTATTTTGATTAAAATTCATTTTAGTGCCGTTGCAGCCTGAATTATTGACATACGGAAAAGTATTTTGTATTTTTATTTTAAAAAATTAATAGGAATTGCTATTTTCCAGACGCTGTTACCCACGAATCCATCCGAGATCCTCATCCTACGACGAGATACAAAAACTAACTTTATATTTATATGAAGCATTTATTCTGATCTTTCGAAATAATACAGTAATGTTAAATGACAGCCACTTTGGAAAGAGTTCGAAGAATTGACACAATCTTAACTGTACACCTGGTTCTTTCTTAAAATTTGTAATAACCAAAATATTTCTTTGTAGATATATGTAATAAAATTCTATTTTACGTTCAAAGTCTTCACCGATTTCTAGTGTATATGAGCCACGCATAAAATATTGAAAGATATTAAAGAAAGTGAAATTTTATGGCGTACAACAGGTGAAAAATGCTTGAATTCGTGGGTAACATGCATATGCGCATTTAACACTTTATTTGGTCTAGCAAGAAAAGTTATTTTTCAATCCGATGGCACTTCCACCTGATGATTCACTAGACATGATCGTCTCATTTGATAAGTCTAGAATTGAAAAGGAACACATTTTCAAAATGGCCCCCAGAGAGAATTTTGGCCCGCTTTGGCTGGAATTGACCATATATGTAATCATTTCCTACTGTTTTCTATAAGCCTTTTAGAGCGTTTTATTTGAAAGTTGTCCCATATGTGCCAAAAATTGCTTGTTCCCCCCTCTCGGTTTGCCAAAAATTGCTTCCATCCTCCCTTTCGATCGGCCAAGATATTCTTACCCCCAGATTTACCTTCCCCCCAATGCTCATAATTTTGCTCAGCCCCTTTAGGTAGCATACCTTGAGTATAATCACAGACTCACCCGAACTTATTAGGTTTATGTTTTAAAGAGGCAAAAGATGCAATATGACAATCAAAATATGACGTAATATGACCCCAAACTTCAGGTGCCAAACGAAGGGGTGTTGGATCTGGCTGTAGGCCTATGCAGTATATTATTCCGGGGGTGGGGGTCACTCACAAGTAAAGGTGGTTAGGGTATGTGTGGCGCGTGGTCAAGGGTCCCCTTTTCAGGTTCTCCGGCAGTTATTTAAGACCCACATTTGCATCATGCCCGGGGGAGGCACTCCCTATCTGAAATGGCAGGGATGTGCCTCGGCCATGTTAAAAGTAGGGGGCATTCAGGTCAAATGTACAATTACAAAAATATGGGGTCATTCAGTACACAACCTGAATAAAAATGGGGTCATTCGGTATGAAACTTGTAAAAAAGGATGGTCATTGGGGTAACAAAAAGTAAAATGGGAGTCATTGAGTACAGGATTGCCAAAAGAGTATCATTAAGTAAACATAAATAAGTGCCAAACTGCGTAAAAACAACTTGGCCACCTTGGAAATGTGAAAAATCTCATTATTTCCGGAGGAGAACACAAATACCACCTAAATTTGGGAATTAAAAAGGGGGTCATTGGGTATAGCAGGAAATAGAAAAAGGGGGTCATTGAGTACATGAATTTTTTTTAAAGGGAGTCATTGGGTAATGGGTAGGACCATAACACAAAAAAGGGTTTGAAAAAGGGGGTCTATCCCGAGGCACATGATGCATATCTGTCATGGAAGTGCCCCCCCCCGGGCATCATGCTCCAGTTCATTGAGCCTAACACTCTGAAAATTGTAGCTCTTTAGCTCAAATTTGGAAACATTTTGAATTTGGTAGCTCCAAAGCCTGTAATTTTGCCCAACTTTAGTTCACAGACCTCCCCAAAAATGTTGAAATTTCAGTTCATCAAGCCTCTATTTTGCCCCCAAATCAGTTCTTAGTTCCCAAAGTACGGCACCGCACACCAACTTGAATGCCCCAGTGTACTATTATTCAAGCACATTCTAGACTTGCGTCTAACAAAGCAGTCATGTCAAAACAAACGAATATGATTAAAATCCATTTAACCAAAAAGATATAGCTGAAAGCAATCTTGCTTTCTGGTTGTACTTTTATTTACAAACTGAATTTATTTGCATGCAAAATTACTTAAATTAATCACGTTATGTGATCACTGATCAAGCATAAGAGGAAGTTTACAATGAACGAAAATAAAAGACCTAAAAGACACTATTTTGCCGGACTCGAGGAGGACTCGGAGCCGAGTCCCCGAGTCCTTGGGGTCCGAGTCCGAGTCCGAGTCCAAGTCCTTAGCTCCCGAGTCCAAGTCCGAGTCCGAGTCCTTGAAAAAAGGACTCGAGTCCGGACTCGAGTCCGAGTCCGAGTCCCGAGTCCTCCAACACTGTTAGTTGTTACGAATACTAAATTTGCATAATGGTGAATCTGTACCAAACAATGTGTAATACGATACTGACCCAAACGAAAAAAGTCCCAAGTTTTGAGATAATTATTTTCTCAAATTGTAAAGACATGTCTGAAGAATCACTGAACCAATACTAGGCTTGTTTGTACTCATTTTAATGCATTTTCATGCTAATACCAAATTTGGTCATGAAAACTTACAATTCTCACATTTTTGAATTTTGATTTTTTTTTTTAACTTGTCGTCTACAGTCAACACCCTCGAAGAGAAAAGTTAATTATGGTATTTAAAAGGGTGCTGATTTGCGCCGCAAGACATTACCTTTGATTGAAAGTTTAAATGACGGGATCTTCACTTTGCTTTCTCTGTTTTCAGAAACTGTTTGTCTGGGCATATTGGATTGTGCTGGGGTGTGCAACGGAGATACGTCATTTTCTTGCAACGGAATATGTGGCGGCAGTGCAACCAGAGATTGCGCCGGACTGTGCAACGGTGAAGCCGTTGTCAATGGGTGTGGCTATTGTGTACTCGGCACTACGGGAAGATCGACTGACTTCGGCCAAGATCAGTGTGGTACTTGTAAATCTGCTGAAGGCTACAGACAGACGTGGGATTGTCATGGCACATGCAATGGAACTGCTTATTATGATGGCTGTGGAGATTGTATTGGTAAGAATGATTAATTTGGTATACACGTAGTATTGTGAATGCCAGATTGACACTTTTGGTAAAATATTGTACCAAAATCAAATCACAAAAAGAAAATGTATTTTCATCAATAACTTAAACAATACATCAATGTCAATGGTGATGGTGACGATGAATTTTGTTTTAGCCTGGTCCCATCAGGACACAATCGTGTCTTCACACGGAGCGACCGTTTAAACAAACAAACAATGAAACAAACAAACGCACGAACAAACAAACAAACAAACAAAACAAACTACAATAAGAAATTGATTATCAAATTCAAATTAATTTGTGCCATCTTAGGTGGTGAAACCGGCACAAACAAACAAACTACAATAAGAAATTTATTATCAAATTTAATTTACTTTGGCCTATCTTAGGTGGTGAAACCGGCAAGTCTGATGCCTTCAACAGTGAGCGTATAGATTGCCGAGGTATCTGTGACGGTGGCTGGGTCGAGGATGCGTGTGGATATTGTGAACCATGGTATTACAGCTTGAACCTGGATCCAGAGACAGAGAGCAGATATATGGACTGTAATGGTACTTGTTACCTACCAGGTAAGAATTAAATCCAATTTGTTTGTTACACTGATATTTGCTTTCAGATGATCTTAAAATTGTATAACATTTCTGTTATTTATCACAAAATGTTTAATTCAACAAAAATACAGAAGGATTAAAGGGCAGGTCTATTGCAAAAGCAACATCATATCATTGGCAAGCCAATATTATAAGGACAATGAAAATGACTCCTTTTTTGAGAAAATAAGACGTTTAAAATTGATATTCCACAAAAGTATAGTGTCCGCTTCATTTACCTACGTCATCAGCCAAACGGGGGGAGAACACGTACGCTTCAAATGGGCTGAACTTTACCCACACAATTTCTCCTTTTTCCGGAGAAATACGCATAAAAATATTGCAACAAGTGTCAACTTGTAATGTAATAATTATTCTCTTCGAATAGAGATAAACTTGTTTTTGCAATAGACCTGACCTTTAAAACCATTCGCGCAAAGAAAAAGGTCGCACATGCAAAATCTAGTTACTGTTAACTTGATTTCAAATTAGTTTGATCATGTTTTATTGTTCCCTCGTTTTTAGGATCATCATCATTTGCATATGTTAATTTTTGCGGTGTCTGCGTTGGTGGCGCTACGGGACTTTCAGATGACAGTGGAGTCAATGCATGTGGTCAATGCGAAAGTGATCCGGACGCCGACGAACAAATATGCGCAGGCTGTGACAATGTGCCAAACAGGTCTGATGCTAAATCTTTTTCCCGCTCTTTTCACTTAACATTGAAAATATTATATACTCCAAACCTGTTAATATACAAGAACCAATATAATTGCATAAAAGATATCTTTTATGGGTTTAATAATGCATATTTTTCTTAACATTTTAGTGGCTTAGTGAACGATGCCTGCGGAGTCTGCAATGGCACTGGTACAACGTGTTTTGGCGTAGCCTGGGTTCAACCAGAGCGTACCCAAGAAAATGTCCTAGTCAGCGTAAGTTACGGAAATATTTAATCCATTTTAAGTTCTAAAGAAAACAAATGTAGTGTTAAGGGCTTGGGCACCCACCTTTGCTTATTATTTTTGTTGGACCCGAGAGCACATCAGACACACAAAATTGATTTCTGAATAATTAAAATGTTGACCTTTCGTAATAAAGATATACATAAAGTTTCCAAAAAGACCTAGATTTTTCCAAAAAGACCAACATTTTAGGTATTTTTGGAAACTTTTTGTATATCATCGATACGAAAGGTCAAAATTTTCATACGATGGTCGGTTTTCTCTCCCAGATATATACAAAATTCAGTGAGCGAAGATATTCGTGTTTGTAACATGTTATTCCTTATAGCAACTAAAAAAAATAAGATCTGACGTCGTAAATCAGTGGCGTAGCGTCATAGGGGCACGGGAGACACCCCCAATCGATTCGAAAATTTACAAAACCGCACAGGAAAATTGCCCCCAATCAGGCTGACCCAGTGCCCCCCCATCATGATTGATGCCACCCGCTCCCCACACACAGACACCCATACATAGGATGACTCACGCTACGCCACTGTCGTAAATCAATGTTAATTCAATCATTTTTCTCACACAATTTCCAATAGGCTTAACATATATTTCTGTTCTATTATATATAATATTAGTATTTTTCTCATACAATTTCCAATAGGCTTAACATATATTTATGTTCTATTATATATAATATTAGTATACTGCATATGGAGCTGGTTTTATAAGCGGCTCAGATTATCTGTGCCTGTTCGTCAACGGTGATGGAGAAGTGAATGCCACAGCAACAAGAGAGAATTCGTTGACCCTGACTTGTGCTGCTACTCTCAACCAAGGTATATATTATAATAAAAGATAACACACTGTTTGGGACATTGTTTTCCTAAGGCAGCCCAAACGTGATTCGGTATATAAGATATCATGTGAATTCGCGGGTAAAATGCATATACATTGGTTCGATTCAAGTTCGGTAGTGACGTCAATGCTTTTTCGCGGTTGTGCCGCAAGCGTGCCGGCATACTGCCCTTGTACTCGTGCGTGTTCGCTCTACGCAAGTAACTTTACACGCGTGATTCGACACTGTGGCAAGCGAAATGCGCACATACGTCACTACCGAACTTATGATCAATGAATATTTTATTAACATTCATCAAACAAACTGGTATGGTTAATATTGAAGTTACAAATACAAATATTTACAATTGAAGTTGTAATCTTAAACTTACAAGTTACAAGTACAAATATTTACAATTATAAAAGAAATATAAATAATATAATAATAAATAATAAATAGTCTTAATAATAATAGACAATATTAATATTGACGCTCAGGTCCCACGGTGCATTGAGCCCTGGAATGAAAATATAACAGGGGGTCGCTGTTGTAAGCCCCAAAGGGGAACTTCGTTATTATCTATAAGTCCCTGTTCGTACGTGAATCAAAAGCTGACCTGACGAATTTGGATATTTAAGTAATACTGTCAAAATCACTTGCACTCATTATAAGTTTGAAAATGTCAGTGTTTGCCATTCCATCTATATCATACATTTCATGTATTGTATATAATAAATTTTGGCGAGGGTTGGTATAGAAAGGACATATCATTACAAAATGAAATTCATCCTCCACCTTATTTAAATTACAAAGTGTACAAATTCTATTATCTGGATTAATTTTTGGAGAGAACCAAATTATAGCCAAGTAGGTGCGTATGGGAGATCTTGCGCGAAGTGACATTTTCAAGCGTCCGAGTCTTCACTCGCGCGACTTTCTGCGTTCTGCGTCTTTCAAATGCGTATTTCCGAGATAATAACCACAAAACTCATGATTTCATGTTCATACCATTACAGGGCTACAAATTAGATGAGATTATGAACAAAGTATAAGATTTCACCTGACAAAAATTTGCATTTGATTGTGAAAAGTGTGGGATGCGGCTGCCAATCTGGTCACGCACCTTTAAAAATATTAGTCATCATGCATCAATGATGTCAAATACGGAAAGGCCGGCACATTTTGAAGACAGAGTTTTGTATAGCTAAATACTATCTTTTTTGTTCCTTTGTAGGCGAATACACAGTTCGTATATCCAAAGATGGTGTAGTTG
Organism: Amphiura filiformis; assembly: GCF_039555335.1. NCBI lineage: Eukaryota > Metazoa > Echinodermata > Ophiuroidea > Amphilepidida > Amphiuridae > Amphiura > Amphiura filiformis. The sequence goes on along the minus strand of NC_092635.1, from coordinate 61,460,759 downwards.
GGACAGAGGTGGAAGCGTCTTTGTCAGTATTTGAAGGTGATTATCCATAACACTTTTTTTTAACTTGGTAGCTCAGTACAGTTTTATTTCATCATATGATAACCATAACAGTTTTTAAAATCTAAATAAGGCAACCATGCACATGCTCTAACAGCCAAGAAACCATTATCTCAACAGCAACAGCGACAACGACGGCGACGTCAACAACTACGACCTGCAAAAAGGTGTGGCCAAAACACACTTTTAAAGCATTGCTATGTAAAATGCCTATATCCGAATCCAGTTACTTTATAGCTTCAATAATGAACCTAAAGCAATATATTCTTGTCATGTTTATATGCAGCTGTAACCTTGAACACAATGGAGCCATCTGAAGTTTTGTTGGAGGAAACGGGTGCGGCATTTGAAGTGATTCTCACGGCGGAAAATGCGGGGGCATTTGAAGGAATGAACGGGGTACCTTATGCTATTATAGTAGGAAGTAAGTTCCTGATATATTGCACCTAGTTATTGCACAAAGTACTCTATCATAAATAATGTACTCTATCATAATTGTACTCTCCCTTAATTGATCTCTATCATAATTGTACTCTATCATAATTGTACTCTACATTATATTCACATCCGGTATTTTAACTTTTAAAAAACCCATTAGTTTAATAATATTTAAATACAATATTTAAGTGTACATAAATTTGCGTCAATTTAGTTATCATATCATGGAGCTATTGTAGTTTATAAGCTAAAATTGAGTTGTAACATCAACGCACTATTCATTTTCAGCTTCATCTAACTCCGGGAGCCAGGTCATCCAAGGTACCTATGGACACGATAACACAACCATGGTTTTTAGCGCTACAATGCCACCGCAGTCAATGCAGTTGTCTGTGTTCCCTTCATTCGATGGAGTCAATATTCTTCCAACCTCAAATGACACTGGATTTACGCTCACCTTCCAAGCAGCAGCACCGAATCTCACTCAAGTAACATTTGATTCAAGCGGTAAGATGCGATAATGGAAAGCAAAATTCAAATAACTAACAAATATATTGCAATTAAAGTTTAAACAATCATTTAACACAAATATAATTGAGACTAACCTCAATATTACGACGTGAAGACACATGTCCTCATCACAAGTCCAGACATGAGGTTGAGGAGTTGACTTCACGATTGACCTCAGATGACCTCACGAGGCCCTGTTTAGTTACGGCGAGTGTCTCCTGAATTGCATGGCTTCACTAGACGTATGTACTCACAGTCTTCTTTGGTAAGCACTTATTCTATTCTATGGAAGAGCGTGTGTCTGTACTGTATTCTGTGATCTGATCACGAGGGTCCTGCTGGGGCGATAGGTGAGTCCGGATGAGGACGTGTATCTTCACGTTGACATATTGAGGTTGCACGTTGGTCTCAATTAATATGTTTTAAATGCTGTTTAACTACCTACCCGTATCACTCGAAAAAATACATTATATTTAGCCTCACTGTTCACCTGAATTCTGGCTAACCCTGCCTTTGCGCTAACCTTTATTTATAATATCCACGTCATGACCAACAAATATCTAATACGCAAAGAGAAAATGATGATTTGAAGGGTGTTATGTATAGGCCTAAGTAAGTAAATATGTGCTGGAGTTACCTAATGAACCGTTATTTGCGCATTATATGGATGATTTCTTCTTAATCGTATACAGGTGCTTCGTTGGTTGCACATTTTGATAGCAGCGTTGAATCTCTTTCTTCATGCGAAGATGTATTTTCTGATACGTCTTCATTTGGCGATGGTGCAAGATGTATTTGGAAAGGAACTAAAACTCTTTACGTTATTATTGGCACTGGGGATAATCTCATCAACGTTGGTAAGATATTACTTTCATTATTGTTAACAAGCTCAATTGACTACATATTAATAATCTAACTTATATACATTCCAATACTTCGCCCTTAATTTATTGATCATTTAAATGTTGTTCCCATCTGTTTCATATACTCAAAGTTGATCAATTTTCTTTGCAGGAGACACCTTGGAACTCCGCAATAACTCCGTCAAAGCTTTCAGAGAAGACTTCTCATACTCAGCCGTGGGAAACGCGGTAGTACAAGCCCCAGAGAGTGTTGTTCGTGTTACAGCCATCCTTGCCGGTACAGAAAAGATCCCCAGCTGCGGTACTGTCAGACTTTCAGGACGTCTTTCAAAAGGTGGAGCCGGTAGAGATATGACGTACACATGGACTGTGTCTGCTGAGGAATTATCGAATCAAACATCTGTGAATATTATACAGGATACCCTGGACGCAATCGATGGTAGGATAATACTTTCAGCTTTCCATTTGGAAAGTACCCTATTGATTAATAGACATTTCTCCAAATCCCTTTTATAAGGGTTTCGTACTCTCCTCTCCACGCATGACTTTTTAAGTAATGCCTAAAAATCTGACGGTGGACGTAGCTCTAGAATAGTAACTTTAAAAGATGACCTTTTCTCTTTTTAATTGTTGTACTTTATGCACATTGTTCACAGCTGTAACACCTGACGTGACCTTCGATGGCACTCTGCTAGATGCAGATATTGAATACACATTCACAATGCGAGCAAGCAACTTTTTAGGTGCATCGGATTCAGATAGCGTAAATGTCATTCGATCAGCTGTTGCCGCACCGGAAGTTGAGATTAGACCAAAGGGTGTAGATATTACTGAAGCTTACGTCTCAGAGAGGTACGTGAGTGTATCATTTGGGAGATAACCGATTGCCGTTAAACGGTCGTTCACTGAGATCAGTGGCGGCGGCAAGGGGGGCATTTGCCGATATGTCGATTTCCCCCCTCCCCTGAAATTCACTTTGCTCCCTCCCCCACCGAAAAAAATTCTGGTGCCGCAACTGACTGTGATTGCCCTGCTCTAGATCTGTTTGGATATTGCTGAAGTAATTCTATAACAGTCGTTGTCAGGATATTGAATATACTGTTAACATTTGCTTAACAGTTTTAGGCTATAAATTGATGAATATTTTAGGCTATCCATCATTTTAAAACCAGACTAACACACCTATGATGTCACCATCGACATTTTCCATTAACTAGAAGAGGATGTTTATGGATATAAATGCAGTAGAGCAAATTAATTTAAAATCAAATAGAGCTTAGATTTACCAACAATTCATCAGGACACCTGTCTCATCCTAGCTGAGAGAGTGAAGAAAATACATACCGTGGCACATGGGTGACAATCTCGTAAGCTGTGTTTGAAATGATTTTATTCTATTTCAAATGCTTTTATTCTATAGAAATGTATCGCTAATTCCCTTATTGACTTTTGTTTATCCAGTTTCGATCTTAAGGCACAAGTAACCTTTTACGCGGCCTGCGTCCCTGCTGGTCAAACCTTGTTCAGCTGGTCTGTTGATAACGATGAAGTAGTCTTGAACCTCAAGACTGCTGAGAAGAGCACCTTACATGTCGACGCATACTCATTACCAGGTTTGTTAACAACATTTTAAGTGTTGCATTTGTTTTCTTTTACTTGCAGCCTATTTTAGAACATAGAACCTTAATATACATTGAATAAAGATAAAGACGAATATGAATCCAACTCCTTTACTATTACTGCATGCAGCCAAGAGCTGAGCAATTCAAGACAAAGAATCTATCGCAAAATTGTTGAATAGCAAACCACAAAGCAGATATAGAAAAAAATCTTCTCTGACTCATAGTCGACCATATCATTTCTATGCTTACCTAATCTCTTCACAGGAGGAGTAAATATCACCTTCACAGTGAATATATACAAGTCCAGTGATCCTGATAAAGCTGTAACACAGAGTGTAACAGTAACTACCGTATATTCCGAGTTGATTCCAATCATCCGCGGAGGTAGCGAGTTAACTATTGGTCGTGATAGTGGATATGTGTCCATCGATGGATCGGCTTCATTTGATCCAGATCTAGAAGCTCTGGATATGACCTATCTATGGCAGTGTGAACAGGTACGGTGTTAAATACAACAAGATATAAATCGTCATGTTTGAATCAGAATTCTAAACTTTTGATGCACAGATGCTTTGGGTTAATAGGTGTAATACCACTAGTTCTTTTATTTGGTGCGTGTGTATAACAAACCCCATCTAGTGGGCCTGTGTGTCTGTTCCGGGTTGCCCTTTTGCACCACACACACACTTTTGATATTTTATGTGCAATGAAGGTAATAAACTAAACTAAACTAATAACTAATTACCTACCTCACAGGTTTCAATGGGAAATTAGCTAATTTCGTGCTGAATTGTCTCATATTCAGAACAATTAAACGCCACCAATATCAGGATAATTTAGATGCCATTAATGATCAAAAACTCAACATAGGTTGAGCCGAGACTTTTCTTATTTTAACGCACTGAACCGTAAACACATAACAGTGGCAGTGAGTCTTCGAAGCGTTAAGTTACAATTAAGTAGGGCGAATATTGATCAAAAACTGATACCGTGCGGATGAATTTTGGTAATATTTCAATAAAAATGTCATTTTATTGAGAGAAAATATACCATTTTGAAGCATCAATACCCAAAATGAACCTTTTTTCCTATATAACTTGGTCAATTTGAGTGATTCTTAAGCACCCTTTTCAGATGCCACATAAACAAATAGTTCCTTGTCGTATTTTTATGCATCGCCCAGGCCTATTAGTAGTATAATAAAAGTTATAGGAAATAAAATGTGCAAAAACAATATATAACAGTCTCGTTCTCGCCACCATAATTTGTTTTATAGTCAACAGACAGTACTGCGTGTTGGTCATTCAAGGAGGGTGAAGCAGGCACAACATTCCCTAATGAGACTGCTGCGAGCCAGAGTGCCCTGTCATTCGATGCTTTATCAATGCAAGCAGGCAAATCATATGTGTTCACCCTCGTCATTACCAAGGGTAGTAGATCAGCTCAATCCAGTGTTAGCGTATTGGCACTCGATGGGGACCCACCAAGGGTAAGTCAATCAAAAACTTGCAATAACTGGCGCGTCCAAGAATTTAGATTTAGGGTATGACTAAACCGCTGCCAACATGTGACGACGCGGTATTCCTTTCTTTATATGAAGAAGGGGTTTTCCACTCATTGATGATTACTGCTCGCTTTGAGTGACTTAGTCGAATCAAAAGTGATGTTTGGTAGCTATTATCGTGGGAGTGAATCAGTAAGCTTAAGATGGTTATTCGATTCTTTTTAAGGCAGTTAAAGAACTTAACGTTTATATTTTGAATTGTTATAGGAATTAGTCATTACGTTTATTCGAATCAGTATCATGTTCTGTAAAACATTGGATTTGAACTGATACTGCTACACTACTAAAGATCTGTATCGTTTCTATTAGGTTGTCATCGTTCCCGTTGACGGAAGAGTAAGGAGTGATAAATCGCTCTCCTTATCGGCTACTATCTATCACAAGACTCAACTGACTACAGTCACATGGGAGACAGTGGATACTGATCAAGGTATGCTAAATTGATGATTATTTGCAAAGTTCTGTTTTCCCTTTTACATGCATTAGCTATCGTTGTCAAATGTGTTTATTACTAGTTCTAGTTTGGTCGTATTCTTTCCCAGCTTATTTGCTATTGGTTGAAACTTGAAAGTGTAAATTATACACTTGGAACTTCTACTTGTATGGAGCTTAGAGGATGACATTTTGTCTTGACAGTGCGCAAAATAATTAAGATACCACTTATGCTCACCCCTGTATATCCTAAACAAAGACAGATATGTCATAATTGGAACCAGCAGCTAAAAGCTGCATCCTTTAGCTCGGATTTAAAACCACATTCGTGAAATATTGTTTAAGAATTAAAGACACGACAATCCAAAACAAAAGGACGATGCAAATTAAAAAGTTGCAGTTTGCTCCATTGCAAGCTCTATCGATTTGTGCACAAAGCGAATAAGAGAACTAGCCCCGTGCTTTTTTTAGCACATTAAAACTATAAGCGTCGTGCTTCATTGATTAGAACATAAAAGCGTGAAGTTTCAGCTGCAATGCATTGAACATGAACACCATCACATATTTTTTAATTTTAAACACTTTATAACAGGTTATGGATTCCTGGATCTGTCCGATGAAGAGAATCTTGAATCTCCCGTAGCAACTCACGAAGTACAACTCAGTGATTCATCTATCAGTTTCTTAAATATCAAAGCAGGTGAGGGAGTAGTTTGCATTATGAGTGACACTGACAACAACATTTGAATATTAGATGTGATTCTTGATCAAGTGAGCACACTGTAAAGAGTTGCCGTTAATATGTTTCAAAAGCAAACATTTCATCAAAATCTCTGTAACAACATCGTTGTGTCCTGGTAAATGCATACCCCAAAATGTGATGTTAGCACTTAGGCTTACGTATATTTCTCCCGAAATATTATCATGATTATAGCGCTCGATTTTTAATCATTACGTTTCACTACCTGGAGAGATTTGATCAAAAATTGAATTCCCTCCTGAGGTTTGTATCTGTCAATGAGTTGACCAGATCACAAGGATGTCATTATAGCTACAGGCAGCATATAACACAAATGGGTCAATGAGTTACATAAAAATGACCTTGTGTGGTATTTAGTTCCCAAGAAGTGAGTTTTACCCGAGGCAATTTTGTGATTAAATGTTGATCCCTCACTACAAGAGTTATTACCGTCGATTTGGTTGAAAAAGGACGTGAGACATGATCAAATCTCTCTAGGTAACAAAACGTAATGTGTATTTGGAGCTACTTGGGCTATTCATAAAAGTAGACTTTTCAGACCCTGACTTTTTTTTGTGCATAATTTGACATTATATACTTTTTCTTTTACCTTCTATTCTATATTGCAGACAAATTGATATCGGGTTCTACCTATGTAATACAGCTGACTGTTAATAGTGTGGATGGCCAATACGGTTTAGGCAAAATACAGATCGATGTGTTAGTGGATATTACTTCGTGTACATTCAGTCTAAATGGAGAATCAGAATATACGGAATTAGATACGGTATGTTTTATAAAACGGGTACTGGGGTCATGAATATATCAGTCAGCACAGTCTCAACTTGTTTCCCCTGGAACAAGCGCTACTTTAAATTATCTGATTCACAAACATAATTTTTGATCAATTCCACTGCTAAAGACCTTTGATGTTTTTGAATGAAATTGTGTTGAATTTTTAGAAGAATTCATTTGCAGCGCATGACATTTCCGGTTTTTATTCATCATGAATTGCGCAAGGCGGAGTACTTTACTAACCAGATAGTACTAGTAGTATACAGACACACTTTACGCACAAAGGGTAGGAAACAGAATGTAATTTATCTAGTCAGTAGGTATCTAATGAAAACACAAGAAACTATTTGATGGTGTGATAAATTTACGACCTCTTTCTTCTGAAGGAAATGCCACCCCTCTATAAGGCCAAGTAAAATAAAAAACATGTTTCACGTCCGGGTTTTTGAAAAAAAGGAGCAAGAGGGGACTTTTTATTTTTTATTTTTTATCGCAAAATCAGTGTAAATACCCATAATTAGAGCTGTTTTAGTATTGTTTTAGCGTATACAATAATGCCTGGAAAAAGGAGGAGGCCTCTTTTATTTGTTGTTCTGAGAGATAGGCCCCTCTAACTATCACAAAACCTTATAAAAGTGTTTCTTGTATATTAGCAAGTCTATAGAAAGCATCTCTACTTTCCTAGACATATTTTTTGAAAAGTTATAACTGAATTTCAAAAAATAAAAATAAAATTGAAGAAACCTCAAAAAAGGAAGCGGGAGGGGACGTGAAACATGTTTATTTTTTTTTATTTGGCCTAAAAGAAATGTTTCTGTTGGGACGCAAAAAATAAAAACACTCGTTATCAGTGGGAAAGTTGATAAAACGTTAAAAAAACTCAAGGATAACTCTGTTTTACAAAATAATATTGTTTCATTAGATTACCTTTTTGACGGAGAATTGTGCTGCTGATGAAACTGCTTACCCACTGACCTACCAGATTTTTGTAACTCGCGATGACCAAGGCACTTTGGAGGCAGTGTCACAACGGCAATCCGAACCATCAACTACTGGCGTCGGCAAACCAGCAAGGGCTGGTACATCCAATAACACATTTGTCGTACAGGTTAGTATATAATAGTATCTTATTTGATTTGACGAATTGATGCAAATTTTCAAGATTTTGCCTTTTTAAGAAAGGATCTTGAATAGTTCCTCCCGGGTTTCCTCCAAACGTACATTGCCATATTTTGGATGTTTCAGAGCATACACTCTTGAAATTACTACGTGGTCATTTTGACTCCAGCTAATAAACTTGTCCAGAAGATGTAAAGGTGCGCATTTTGTGGTCAAAATGTTGATCAGTAATATAACTGATAAGCAATCTTCAGTTGTGAATGAGCTTCCATTATTTTGATACGAGCTTTCATTATTTTGATACGAGCTTTCATTATTTTGATACGAGCATCCATTACTTTGATGCGAGCATCCCGTACTTTGATACGAACTTTCATTACTTGATACGAGCTTTCATTATTTTGATACGAGCTTTCATTACTTTGATACGAGCTTTCATTACTTTGATACGAGCTTTCATTACTTTGATACGAGCTTTCATTACTTGATACGAGCTTTCATTACTTTGATACGAGCTTTCATTACTTTGATACGAGCTTTCATTACTTTGATACGAGCTTTCATTACTTTGATACGAGCTTTCATTACTTTGATACGAGCTTTCATTACTTGATACGAGCTTTCATTACTTGATACGAGCTTTCATTACTTTGATACGAGCTTTCATTACTTTGATAAGAGCTTTCATTACTTTGATACGAGCATCCCGTACTTTGATACGAGCTTTCATTACTTGATACGAGCTTTCATTACTTTGATACGAGCTTTCATTATTTTGATACGAGCTTTCATTACTTTGACACGAGCTTTCATTACTTTGATACGAGCTTTCATTATTTTGATACGAGCTTTCATTACTTTGACACGAGCTTTCATTACTTGATACGAGCTTTCATTATTTTGATACCAGCTTTCATTACTTTGATACGAGCTTTCATTACTTTGACACGAGCTTTCATTACTTGATACGAGCTTTCATTACTTTGATACGAGCTTTCATTACTTGATACGAGCTTTCATTACTTTGATACGAGCTTTCATTATTTTGATACGAGCTTTCATTACTTGATACGAGCTTTCATTGCTTTGATACGAGCTTTCATTACTTTGATACGAGCTTTCATTATTTTGAAACGAGCTTTCATTACTTTGACACGAGCTTTCATTACTTTGATACGAGCTTTCATTACTTTGACACGAGCTTTCATTACTTAATACGAGCTTTCATTACTTTGACACGAGCTTTCATTACTTTGATACGAGCTTTCATTACTTTGACACGAGCTTTCATTACTTTGATACGAGCTTTCATTACTTTGACACGAGCTTTCATTACTTTGACACGAGCTTTCATTACTTTGATACGAGCTTTCATTACTTTGACACGAGCTTTCATTACTTTGATACGAGCTTTCATTACTTTGATACGAGCTTTCATTACTTTGACACGAGCTTTCATTACTTTGATACGAGCTTTCATTACTTTGACACGAGCTTTCATTACTTTGATACGAGCTTTCATTACTTTGACACGAGCTTTCATTACTTGATACGAGCTTTCATTGCTTTGATACGAGCTTTCATTACTTTGATACGAGCTTTCATTATTTTGAAACGAGCTTTCATTATTTTGATACGAGCTTTCATTACTTTGACACGAGCTTTCATTACTTTGATACGAGCTTTCATTATTTTGATACGAGCTTTCATTACTTTGATACGAGCTTTCATTACTTTGACACGAGCTTTCATTACTTTGATACGAGCTTTCATTACTTTGACACGAGCTTTCATTACTTTGACACGAGCTTTCATTACTTTGATACGAGCTTTCATTACTTTGATACGAGCATCCCGTACTTTGATACGAGCTTTCATTACTTGATACGAGCTTTCATTGCTTTGATACGAGCTTTCATTACTTTGATACGAGCTTTCATTATTTTGAAACGAGCTTTCATTATTTTGATACGAGCTTTCATTACTTTGACACGAGCTTTCATTACTATGATACGAGCTTTCATTATTTTGATACGAGCTTTCATTACTTTGACACGAGCTTTCATTACTTTGATACGAGCTTTCATTACTTTGACACGAGCTTTCATTATTTTGATACGAGCTTTCATTACTTTGACACGAGCTTTCATTACTTTGATACGAGCTTTCATTACTTTGACACGAGCTTTCATTACTTTGACACGAGCTTTCATTACTTAATACGAGCTTTCATTACTTTGATACGAGCTTTCATTACTTAATACGAGCTTTCATTACTTTGACACGAGCTTTCATTACTTTGATACGAGCTTTCATTACTTTGACACGAGCTTTCATTACTTTGACACGAGCTTTCATTACTTTGATACGAGCTTTCATTACTTTGATACGAGCTTTCATTACTTAATACGAGCTTTCATTACTTTGATACGAGCTTTCATTACTTAATACGAGCTTTCATTACTTGATACGAGCTTTCATTACTTTGATACGAGCTTTCATTACTTAATACGAGCTTTCATTACTTAATACGAGCTTTCATTATTTTGATACGAGCTTTCATTACTTAATACGAGCTTTCATTACTTTGACACGAGCTTTCATTACTTTGATACGAGCTTTCATTACTTTGATACGAGCTTTCATTACTTTAAAACGAGCTTTCATTACTTTGATACTTATACATTCGAATCCATCTCAATATCTTTTCAACAGGTGTGTGATAAGTATCTTAGCTGTGCTCAGTTTAACACTACTGTTGATGTCAGTTGGAAAGACACCTTCAGTACAGAGGAGGTGACTGCATTGGTGGAAGATCTTGTAACCCAAGAAAAATACAAGTGTAAGTAATCATTACAAACGAGATAACTGTATTCACTTCAAACACTCACACCTAAAAAACTCTCCTTTCTGATGAGAACAGTAATTCATTGGGGATGTTGACATATCATGATCGTCAGCAGCCGTCGAGTATTATTTATGAATTAGTAATTACCGAGTTCTCTTTGGTGGTGAAGTATTTTGCATTGGAAGTGTTAAGTTATATTAGCCAAATCAAAAGAAATCCTCCCTCCCGCTAACATCAGTGTGAAATATTGACAATTCAAACCCGAAAGATAAACTTTGACAGATATTTTAAGCAGTTTTTACAAACGTAATCGAACTTTTTGATCCCCCCACCCCTCCCCCAGGTTTCCAATCTGATAAAGATTTAGAACATCATACGGTCAATTTGTAAACTCCCTTCTTTTTTTACAGTAAATTACATGAGTGCATTGGTCAATTACAACATGATCACGCAAAAAGTCGGAGACGTGTCATCCAATTCTACGGAAAGCAGCAGCAGACGTCGCCGAAAGCGAGCAGTAGCTGACACAACATCGTCAACGGCTACGGAACAGCTAGACTTACTGGAAAATATCATAGACAGTACTGTGCTGGATACAAGCACAGCACAGCTACAAATAGACCAGCTTCAGTTTATGGTGATTAGTGACCTGACACTTACTGACCAGAGTAAGCCCATTTCATACTGAATTCTTAATGATGATATGATATAAGCTTTGAAAACTAGGAAAGATAAGTTTTAAATGCTGTGGAAAATTTTATATAGAATATAAATGAAAATCTTATACACATAATTATTGTAACGTTTTGTGATATACGATTTCAGCTATGTTATCGCCATATTGTATGTTAGGTTGGCAACACCGTGTTTACATTGCTGTGGTAATAATTATTTGTGACAAGTCAATACCGATAGTTTTGGTTCGATTACGTAAAGTGTTTATAAATCTCATATAAACCTCTTTCTAAGGCCCAATGAAATTAAGGTTGGTATCGTTATGAATTCGGCAAACAGCCGAATCCGGATTCGGCTTTTGGTAAAATCATGTTACGCGTTTATTAGTTTTTAGTTATCGAACAATAGATCAATGCTCTACCAAACTGCAACTTCCGAATTTGCATAGTCCTAAGGGTTTTTGGATCAGCGTGTCTTTATTTCTTGAACGATTTCAACGAATGAGGTCTTAAGTCCGAGCTAAAAATGCAGCTATTGGCTGCTGGTTCCTATTATGATTATCTGTATTTGTTAAGGATATACAGTAATTGTGTTCTTGCTTGTTACAACAGGTCGTCTACTCGATATACTCATCACACTGGTAGGTGTGTTTGAAGATGACGAGGACGAATCCATCCCAGATACCAGTGCAGATATTATTATGGATCTTTCCGGTGAAATTCGATCAAATCTGGATACAAACAACCACCAAGCTTTGATTGACAAAGTCGAGTATGTGTTATTCTAAAATTATATTTTTAAGGCTCAGAATGTGTAGACATGTAGAGAAAATTTGTTGCACGAGTTCTCTATCGCCTGTTGCGTTTGCAGATATTGTCTTTGAAATAGGACGAACGAGAAACGTGGTAGCTAAGTGAAACAAAACAGTAATTGACAAATGTGTCTCCTTGGAGGAGGTATTGATTTGACTATATAATGCCAACATTTCCATCCCGATTTTACTCTAAAAACTTAATATCAACATTTGTGAGTTTCCAAAATTAAAGAAATGAAGTTATACGACTGCTGCCATAACAAAACAGATATGAATAGCGATGACCCGGATGAGGAAACCGACACCAATAAACAAGAAATGTGTTTAAAAAGAACAACGTGATAAGAATCAGAACTTGAAACATGGCTTTGTATAATAATTATTAATGTTTAAAATAATTTTAAAGAAATTTGCCTTGTTGTATTATTCTCTGAAAATGAATTGGCAATTTGATATTATATTAACCTTTTTAATATGTTTATGAATATGCAATGAACTTCTTAGATATGCGGTTGTAATAATAACGTGGACGATGCATAAATTAGTGTGTGTGTGCGACTGTGCACCAAGGTATTTCTTGTTAATTCATGCTATTGCAATCCATCTGTTTATAGGTCAATTGAGTCTAGCCTGACGAATTCGCAAGTAAGCGAGTTAGTGCTGGGCGGTGATGCCGTGAAACCGTTTCAGAATATGTCACAAGCTCTGTACAGCGAGCAATACCGTCTGGATCCTTCACAACTAAATCTTCGGGTTCTAATGCTGCCACTGTAGACTTTGGTTCAGAAATTGCTGAAAGGTATGTAACTTATCTAAGATAATACATACTCTCTATCCAAAGGCATACTCTCTAGTCAAAGGACACCACATTGAGTATAAAGATTATTTTTGTTATTGTTGCCACAGACGCTTTGGTTTGTCATTTTTAGGATTTACTCAAGTGCGAGTTAGTTCTTCGTATTGGAAGCAGACACTCTGAATTATTATTAATAATTATTGTTGTACCTTGATGATTTCGAATTTTGCTTTTGTTTATTCAAACACAGTCAAAAGGTATTTCCTTTAGTTAAGTTCATTTTAATCCATTGCTTAAGATCATTTCAAGATTAATTTTTTAAAGTATTTACTTTTGATTAAATTAGTTTTACGGTATTTGTCTCCATCTCATAGAAGTCCTGAATTTAATATAGATACATATAATAAGACTCTGTCGATTTTCCTCCATTTTTATTTCTGACAGCTTTGGCGCCAATTGGGCTTGTAGCAGTGGCAGTTGTTCTGGTGTTAGCATTCAGTTTGAACAATACGAGACTGACGTCGATTATTTGTCCCAAACTACGGAGGATCAAAACGATCGTGCAGGTGACATTGTTGCAATATCTCTGCTGGACCCCGACTCTGGTATGTGTGCACATAATTGTGTGTCTTTATGTTGCGTTTGGTCATTTACTGTCATTATTATATTGCCATATTTGTCAAAAATGTTGTTTATGATCATCAATCACTGTCATCAACATGTTGCATTCTATATACAAACATGCTCAAACTGATTACGGGAATTGTTTCAAGAACAGCCGCAAATTGCTGAAAATGTGTATGTGCAGTATGTATAGCAACGATGCAAGTATCGTAAACTTCCTTTCACGGGTGTCCTTTATTCAACAAGCATTTGAAACAAAACTTACGCTTTTGTGTTTATTACTTGCCCCGATGTCGTAAACATTTCAACTTTATAAGAAAATCTTACCTAATGGCACCCATTAGGCCTAACAAGACTTGAATGTTAATATACAAAATACAAAATATTAAAGCTAATCAAAATGCCATGCACGCAATGTACGCTCCTGTTGCTAAACTGCTAGTTGCTAGCTGCCCTGATCCTGGGTGACATAAAAGCAACACACATTGAATCAAATCTTCCTTTTCAAACAGGTGAAACATTATCCATCAGTGATCTGACGTCACCAATCACAATCACGATGACAGTGACAATCACGCAAGACAACAAAGACTATGAATGTCGCTACTGGAATGACACCAACTCCGAGTGGGCTTCTGATGGACTCACAACTATCGTAGTCAGCAGTACAGAAATCAACTGTAACACCACCCATTTAACATCTTTCACACTGATCGCTGTGGATTCGCCTTCAACATTGGCTGCAACTACAACTATGCCCACTGAGGGCGCTGAGGACACGACAGGTATTCAAGCTAAAATGGTTTTTGTTTAATGATTCAAACATGTCTATTTTGTAACCTTTAAAGTCAGATGTGAAAAGAGTTCTAGAGTTTGTATTGCTGCAAAGTGAAAGACCTTGATTTAAAATTCGTTTTTCATCATTTTCCTTCTCTTTTGGTTTTGTTACAGTCATGGGCAATACAGATATTACCACATTGGCTGTTACCACATCTGGAGTCCATACTACAGAGGAAACTGTCATAGAGGGCGGAAATGATAACGATTCCACTGTGATAATTATAGTGGTCGTGGTTGTTGTCGCTGTGGTTCTTGTTGTTTGTACTGTGGTTGCCATCTTTATTTTCAAAATGAAAACAAAAGCCATTAAGCGTATTCAACCAACCCCACAGCCTGAGGATCCTACATTATACCGAGATCCTACACCACATCAGTCACCACGACAAGAAGTACCTGAACCACCTGAACCTGATACTCTGAGAACACCAACACCACCACCAGAATTCCAAAATCGCAGATCTCCGACGCCACAGCCAGAGGTTATGTCTGTGAAATCTGAGGAAGCAAGAATCCAAACACCTCTAGCTGAACAACCCACCAGCCAAGCCGAACAAACTACAGAGCAGCAGCAATCAACTGTGATTACGGTGCCGGTGGCATTGACGACGGCTCCTCTTACGGTTCCGGATGAAACACAAAAATCCGATGACTACACATCGGTTATAAATGTCGGTGAAGCCATTCCCGACCCTGTTGTCTATCATCCTCCGTCTATTCCCGGGTTTATGACAGATGTAGAGTAGATTTCAGAGGATGATTTAAGCACTACCCAACACCCCACTGGGTTAAAAGTTGTATGAGTAACATGACACCACTGTTCTGCTATACATTGTACTACATACGTGCATGGTATATTTACAATAAAAACACTGTTAATTTGCTGGTCGATTTCACATTTTATGTTATCTACAGAAGGTGTGAATTGTCATTTTTACACGCATCACTTTTGTTCTGAAATCGACCAAGTAATAATGACACACACACAATTCTAAAACATCATCTTTTGCACAGAGTTCAATTGGATTTGAAAAGTAAAGTGGCAGTTGAAACTCTAGTGATAACACTTTTGCAGTGCATGATGGGGATTCCTTAAATCATCCTCTGAGTAGATTGTTACACGATCGTTTTTATATTAAAAAAAACTGATTTCCTCATTCGAATGTATATTCTGTTTAAATGTATTTCATGTGGGTATTTTTGGGTAACATATAAAGGGGACAAGCTTGTGTTCCCAGGCCGGAGTGACAATCTCTCTTTCTAAGCGATTAGACCAGACTCCTCCAAATAACGAGGAGTGGTATTCTATTTTGGTATAAGATTGTAGACGTTTTATATTGATTTTGATTAAGCAAAGAGCAAAAAAAGCATCTTAATTCGTAAAAACGAATTACTTTCAGTGTAGTAATTAATTTCTAAACAATACCACTGCGATTTGTTAGCAAACATTGTCAATTTTTTTAAACTTAACGATGACAATATTGTTAAATTTAATGACCAAATTAAAAGGATCATCCTATGTAAATGTTGAAGTTTTTAAGGTCGAAATTTTGCACCATTAGGCCTCATAACTGCTAAATTGTTGGTTCATCTGTGGGGTCAAATTTTGTCAAAATTGCTCAGTTTTAGAGAATTTATATTTTAGTTTTTAAAGATTAATTAAAAAAATACTGAAAATTGTTTTGTTATGTTGTCCGAAAAAATTGCCTTTACAGATAGATTCGTCAAGTCTTTGCCATTCTAAATATATACTTTTCAGAACAATTGAACAGTTGATGACCACAAATGTCCATAATTCAAGGGTTAAGACCAAACTTAGGACAGTAGGTTTAATTACTATTTATACTTTTGGCCTATTACTTTATTGTGTGCATTCAACTGTTTTGCAGTGCTGTAAATATGATCAAAATACTTCTTTTTGAGCAAGTTCTAAAAAGTACTTAGTGTAGTATATGTATTACGTATTACGGCAAGTCGGGGTGGAGCATAACCCAGCGGTGTTTGCTTTCAAATATTGAGACAAATAAAGCTGACACACAGTATATCGGATTCAAAGTCTTGATATAATGGCTGGCAATCCCTTCCCATGTGCATGATTTTTCTCGGGAGGGAGAAAACATTCAAAACTTTCGTTTTGACATATTATTAGCCTGAACCCGAGAACCGCAAGACTATAATTAAAGACAGATATAAAAAGAATTTATCGCGTCTGATGTCACTGTCAATTACGATCCTTGATTGGTTTACACAGGTTAATCAGCGCGTAAAAGGAAGACCGATCTATCTGGTGCTGATCGGAGAAATGGAATGTCAGCAAATGGCGAAAAATTACGTACTTTTACCAGGCAAAAAGCAGCTTTTCTAGGCATTGTGGACATGGTGCCTTCGGTTAAGAAAGTTTCCTACTATACAGACCTAACTTTTGAGATGGTTTGCATGTCGAACGGTGCAAAATTAACAATACGACGCCCGGTTATAAATCCGCGTTCAGCAAGTCATCATCACGACACAAACAAACCGTGCTCGAGTTTGATTGACAGATGACGTCAGACGCGATAAATTCTCTTTATCTTTGTCTTTCATTATAATTTGATTCAAAGAGTACACTAAAACTGGAAAAACATGGCTCCTGTCCCCTCACTTGTATTAACCGCTATAAGAACTACCTGCCTATTGGTCAAAAAGAAGTTTTCAGTATCAATTGGACCAATCAGCAACATCGTTAGAATAATTTCACCACCCAATAAAATGGGGTGAATTATTTGCAAAGCTCCATTCTGATTGGTGATTAAAGTGAAGATATCACATAATTGACCAATCAGAGGCCATGTTAGATCGGCAGGTAGTGCTCAGGGGGTCAATAGCTCTTAATTTCACTGTAATCTTTGTCGGTAAAACTTCATATTTTTGTATGCGATGAAATGTAAATTCTACAGAGACTGAAAAGTTAAAATAAAGTTTAAATCAAATTTCCATTAAATCCAATGATCGAACTTCATTTCATATAGTTGTTGTGCGTAACAAAGTTGTAGTGCCCGAAAGGTCATACGTTTAAACTGACTGTCAACACAAAAACTTAACTAACCTTGAATTTTCGATGTATGACACACATCCTCATCAAAAGAAGTCCTATGGTGTTGTGATGGACCATCATATGACCAAAGGTCGCCAATGGTCAACAAATGGGTAAGTTCATCACAATATCATAGGACTACGTCTGATGAAGTTGTGTGTCACACATCGAAAATTCAAGGTTAGTTGAAGTTTTGTGCTGAAAGTCAGTTTAAACTTTAAAAAAAAGTTATAGTGATCCTTTGTTCTGATTTTGGTTGGAATAAAGCACACTTTTAAGCTCACCATTCTAGACAAAATATTTATTGCAGTCATCAATTATAAAGAAATCAATAAATCAACAAATCATTCAATCCATCGAAACAAACAAAAGCCAATTAATCAACTATTGTTGATCAATTGGTTAATCAACCAGTTATGTTCATGTATATCCTAAACAAAGACAAATACGGTATGTCAAAACTAAAACAAGCAGCCAATTCAGTTCTGTACTATTTAGCTCTGATTTAAGACATTAGTTGTTGACATTGGTTGATAATTTAAGAAACGGTGATCTAAAACCTAAGGAAGAAACGAAATCAAAAGTTGCGCTTTTGTGTTCTAATAAATGAAAGAACGACGCTAGTTTTAACGTGCTAATAAATGAAAGCATGGCGCTATATTTCTCTTGTTCAAGAACACTGTGTACAAATCAATAGGGCATGTAATGGAGCAAATTGCAACTTTGGAATTTCCATCTTCCTTGGATTTTTGGTCATCGTGTCTTTATTTCTTGAACGATTTCAACGAATATTGGCTGCTGGTTCCAATTATGATATGTCTGTCTTTGTTAAGAATATACAGGGCTGAACATTACTGCATGGTACCTTATCGATTTTCGCACGAAATATTACGAAATAACTTGATTTCAAAGCGATATTGTATGTACTAGACAATTTCCGCAATTAGGCTATTATAATAAACTTGTCGGTCTGGAATTGACGACGTATCGATGGCAACCTGAACGACAAAAACCTCTGTTTTTGCAAGTAGCTTCAATTTGGAGTGAAATTGAAGCAAGATAACGAGTGGCTTGAATTTGAGAAATAATGTAGGTAGTTTTGAGATGTCCGAAATAACGTTTAACAGTCATGATATTGATAATATAACAAAACATATTTGTGTTGATGTATATTATGATTCATCCAGTCGTAGAAACAGAGGTGAATTATAAATAAAATACTGGAATAACTTACGAATTTTGCGAATTTTCATCCAATCTCATTGGACTTCATCTGGCAACTGCAAAGATGCTCCGGTATTGATCGTAGTCGGAGACTGGTCACGTGTCAATCGGCAAGGAATATTGACGGTGTACCTCCACGACTTTGGCTACGCTACGTAGATGACACCTTTGTGATTATCAACAGACACGAACAGGACAATTTCTTCACACATATCAACAGTATTAGTGACAATATTAAATTCACTCAAGAGAAGTGCACGGACAACAAACTCGCATTCCTTGATTGCCATGTCCAAATTAACAACGAACGGAAGCTTACAACAGTAGTTTACCGTAAGCCGACCCACACAGATCATTACCTGCAGTTTGGGTCGCACCACCCACTCGTCCACAAACTTGGGGTCATACGCACTCTCCACTATCGCGCAGAAACAATCATAAGCGAAGAAATCAACATTCCGCATGAGAAAGATCACATTGATGGAGCTTTAAGGAAGTGCGGTTACCCGGACTGGGCCTTTGAGCAGGCCAAAAGAAAAATTGACGCCAAAAAAGCCCCAGCAACCCCCAATGAAGACTCTGAACAAGCCACTCGCAAAACACTGATAACTATCCCCTATTGTGCTGGTGTCTCTGAAAGAGTAAAGAACATCTATAAACTCTTCGGCGTCACAACCGCGTTTAAGCCGGTAAATAAATTACGCGGAAAACTAGTGCATGTTAAAGATAAGCCCCCCAGAGACAAACAGTCTAACCTTGTCTACGGTTATAAGTGTGGGGATTCGGACTGCACAGAAGCGTATGTAGGAGAAACAAAGCAATCCCTTAAAGCTCGTCTTGGTCAACATAGACGGCCTAGTTCTACTGACTGGCAACCGGATTCTGCTATATACGCTCATGCCAAAACTTCCGGACATCAAATCGATACGGAGGATGTTATCATTCTAGATCGTGAAGAGAGGTGGTTTGAGCGGGGAGTTCGTGAAGCGATTTGGGAACGAGTGGAGAAGCCATCCCTCAACAAACGAGGGGCCTGAGATTCCAACTGTCGCACGCCTGGGATTCATCGATTGTCAATATTCCTTGCCGATTGACACGTGACCAGTCTCCGACTACGATCAATACCGGAGCATCTTTGCAGTTGCCAGATGAAGTCCAATGAGATTGGATGAAAATTCGCAAAATTCGTAAGTTATTCCAGTATTTTATTTATAATTCACCTCTCCAAAACATATTTGTCCTACAAGATTAGTCAAAATGCTCCCCAAAACGGGCTTCTAGAAATTAAGTGGTACTGTTAAATGGCGACATTGTTTCTTTGATCGGTTTGTAGCACAATACAAAAATGGAGAGAGCAATCACTCGGCGTGATTTTTAGGAGGCACACATTTGGAAATTCTATAGTATGTTTCATCAAAATTGAGGAAGAAAATTTATCCCAAAAATTGTTGTTCTTACACCAAATTAAATCTGTGTTACTATTTATATTCTGTGAAAGTAATTTCCTTTCCAAAATATATACTATCAGTTAAATTATTTTGTACTATTTGTACTTTGTCAATTATAAATATAATATTCTACATTCAGTTTAAATAGTACTGAAAGCACACGTAAGAAGATATAAATATTTGAATAATAAATTTATACAATTTATATACATTGTACATAATTATTTTATAAACTTTGATACGAATCTATAATGTATTCATATTTTGCACACATATTCTTGATAATTTAGTGATCATACATTTTTTGATACATATAATGTAACAAACATTTTTGGCACTTTTTTAACCCCGTTTTTAACAATGCAGTAATAATTGGTACTCAAACACAACACAAAAAGAAAGTCTGCACTTATGTAACCCGTCATAAATCTAGCCCTGCTTGTATTGTGACGAATTGATTGACACAGTCGTGTACACCATCTAGTTAGCTCTAATTTGATACCACATTTGCTACCAAAACCTCTAAAGATTTGCTACCCAGTATATGAAATTTGCTGCACTTAAAAGTAGCACACAGAGCTGTAGACTAGGTGAATGCAGATCGTGACAATGACATAGCCCGAAACAACCGTCAGGTTATATCGATCGCATCATGGTCTAGTATTCCCAGTGTAGTATTGTAACAATCCATGCGTTTGAAATTAATGATTGAATAAACCGGGCACTTGGGATTGTCAACTATATTTGTGAATGTTACTTTAATAACAAAACCATTTGGCGAATCCTGGAGTACTTGTCTAACACATAGTCATCATTTCAAAGGCCAATTTCAAAGACAAAAGTACACAAAATTCCACGTGGTACTTTGAGCGAGTTTAAGACACGGTGTCAGTTAATGTTAGTCTGTTTATTTGAACACACAAATATCATTCTTTCTTGTTACTCTTATAAGGCACTCTTAAAATTGTGAGCCTCTAAAATTTACATAAAATCAAATATATCATTATTGCTTCTTTAGTATATTAGTACTAACAATTTGATTGAGTCATTTGGCTACAAACTTTGGCGAATCTGTATATTGCACTGTTGTAATCTACATAGAAATGTTGGGTAAAGCTGTTCTTACTTTACGCGCGGCTTTTGGTCGATTAGATGATCTCGTTGGATTAATCGGTGGAGGTGTAATTGAGTCTATCGTTGATGCCAGGGATTCTGACCGTAGACGTGAGGTTCGTGGGTTACTAGAGATGGTTCTTACTTTACGCGCGGCATTTGGTCGATTTGATGATCTCGTTGGATTAATCGGTGGAGGTGTAACGGAGTCTATCGTTGATGCCAGGGATTCTGACCGCACACGTGAGGTTCGTGGGTTACTAGAAATGGTTCTTACTTTACTCGCGGCTTTTGGTCGATTAGATGATCCCGTTGGATTAATCAGTGGAGGTGTAGCGGGGTCTATCGTTGATGCCAGTGATTCTGATCTCAAACGTGAGGTTCGTGGGTTACTCGAATTGGTGGAAAATGATGCGCCCAGTGAATTTGCTTCATCAAACGATGAACTACTTTGGGACGTCCATGCTCTAGCCTTATTCAATGGCGCTTCTTGATTCTCAGGTATGGGTGTTTGATTATTTTCATATAGAGGAGGTGATTCCCAAATATTTTCTTCAAGATCCGGTAGAGTCATTGATGATTCAGTACTTAATGTCGATAACCGTTGACGAATTGGTATATATAGTTTGAGAGGTGGATAAAGGGGAGGGGAATCACCCATGTCCTGTTCAGGATCTGTTGGTTCTGTGGTAGAATCAGAGCTAGGTGTTGATGTATGATTGAACCTATTTGGGTGTGGTGGTGCAGTTGGTTGAATAGATT
Source organism: Amphiura filiformis (assembly GCF_039555335.1). Lineage (NCBI taxonomy): Eukaryota > Metazoa > Echinodermata > Ophiuroidea > Amphilepidida > Amphiuridae > Amphiura > Amphiura filiformis. Next base: position 61,438,406 of record NC_092635.1, on the reverse strand, counting down.
GATCAAGGCGTGGTGAATCACGAGTGCCTAGCCCATCGTCCATTGACGAATTCGAACTAGTCATCGCTGCAGGTGTTTCATTTTGTGGTTCAAAGGAATTTCCATGAGGTAGATCGTCTGGTGTAGGTGGTAGAAGAGGCGGTGCTGTTGGGGATCTTGATCTGCTCTGATCATGTTCTTCAAGATTCTGATCGTTTACTTCTGGCTCGTCATAAACAGGTACAATTTTGGTTTTCTTTGATTTCTTGTAAACGATGGCTATTACGATTACGATGGCGACGATGACAAACAGGATGACCAAGACAACTAAGGTGGTGAGTCCTGCAGTTAGACCTTTTCGCTGTTCTGTTACAAATAAAAATGACAAATTGAAATAATTATTAAATTTGCTTGGATCTTTCCTTAAGGGTATAAAATAAAAAATCATAATAGCAATAAAAGCTTGGTTTATTTGAAAGAAACACAGACAATGTTTGCCTAGAACCAAAAAAATGCATCACTCTAGATAAAATAATGAACTATTTTTTATTTTAGAAACTGCCAATTTTATTCTAGAAACACTGACCCCTTCCAACACATAACTTCCCTGAAAATTAATCTGGAGCCGCTAGCACCTTCCCCAGCCAAAATAGCCACCCACGTGCCTCAATCAAGAAAAATAATGTTGTCTTAGAACAACAACAACAAATGGTCGTGTCTGGACCAGAAGCCTCCAAAAGGATTATTTGTTATTATAATTTTAGTGGTTTCCGTCCCTATAGTGTACCTGTATTTGTTGTTATTGTTCCTGGTTATGTCCATGGATTTGATTTAATACCAAACTGTGTTCGACTTGACTCTTTAGGTATTGGAAAAAGGAGTTGCATTAGATCGTACCCAGATGGTCCAGGACGTTAGTTCACCCTAATCCCTATGTGAGTATCGGTTAAAGATATCAACAGCATGCATGTATGGTACATTGGCGTATACATTCTACCCGGTCAGAAATTGTCCGGAAACTTACTCACTATATCATTAGCCATAACGGGTATGTACCGGGTTGGATGCGCGCAGGACATTCAAAACTCTTCTTAGCCCCAAGAGTTATCAAAACAGACGTTACATGTTCACCGCCACGATCATACTGTTGATCACACTATTTACACTTGCCACGTGCTTCCACGGTAATGTTAGATGGTACATGATTTGTGCGGCAACTGCCTCACTATAAACAGCAAGAGTTTCGGTATACATTAAAGGACTCATCGTACACATTTTCACTCACAACTCGGTATATTCACTATAAATACCCTGACTGAGACTTACCTTGTTGACTTCCAGGTAATTCAGTAGAACCCATTGACTCGGTGGTGATGGGCAGATCCACACCCATAACGGTGAATTGGGTCAAATGATGAGTAAGGCACGTTACTAACGTGGTTGTTTGAATTACGGTATCGATACCATCCGATAGCCATGCAGTGTCAGAAACTGACCAATAGCGGCACTCGTATGATTTGTTGGTTTGTGGTCGTGTGATGGTTATGTTAATGGTGATTGGTGTAGTAAGACCGGTTATGTCCAACTCGGAATCTAAAAGTATTCAAATTAGGCGTATGATACTTTTTTGTCTTTCAACATGTTGAAGAGCAATCATAGATTAGATTTATGTATAAAAATATAAATAAATTTTATTCATAATGCAGTTTTTCCAATACTGGAATACCATTTATCGTTAATCTTCTTTTTAAATTTTATGTATTCTTTTGGTTGATTCATTTATCTGAATTTGCTCAAGTTATCCTAAACTGCAATTGAAATTGAGTATAAAAATAACTGCGAGTACTTTAACACAACAAATTTAAATGATATTGCTTAGCAGCGCTTCCTATAATGTTGACTGGGTTGGATTTACCAGCACTTTCTTAAATATTATAATTCTGGAACACAGAAGACCAAGTTCTGCTAGCTCAGAAGTCTCAAACTACATTCGCATTCAGGCAACTCAACATTTTGTGGACTTAAACTAGGGTAAGATCTTGGACAGAGACCACAGGTGGCTTAAACACATGGACCTTAAAATGTATTTTACCTGAGCTGGGATCGTGAAGGGAAATACCAATAATATCAGCAGCTCTGTTGATACGGTCTTCTTCGGTTGTAGAGAAATAATCTGTATCACTTCTATAGTGTTCATAATGTATAACGACGCCAGAACATGCGTCTCCACCACTGCAACTCCAAATCGGACCATATCTGAAAAGTTGATGGGTAAGCATATATTTTATCATGTTTACTGTTACTGATGCACATGTGCACGCAATCTAAATTCAAATGTAAACGGTATTATGATTCGAAGTTAGCCCTACAGCAAAATGACGTCAATACAACGTCGAAAATTATATAGTGCTTGTAGGATGGTTGTATAATTTTTATGATCAATCGGGGTTTTGTTTGGGGGGGGTTGACGTAAATTGGTTGGTTAAACGTTATTACAACGTTAAACCTACCAAAATTTGCCCACGGTTGTAAAATTATGTTATTACAACGTTGGTTAAACCAACCGAATGACGTCAAAAAAATTTCATATACAACCATCCTACGACCATTATACAACGCTCCGACGTTGAATTGACGTCATGTTGTTGATTTGCCCACTGCTATTGTAGTAAAAATAACCTGTCAATTCTTTGACATAAAAGTGGATACATTTTAGTTACTTTAACAGTCTGCTTACATTTCTTCAATTTGGGTTCCGAAGTGAACGTATGCCCCGTCTGCTGCTGCTTTAGTGCGGAATACACCATTAGGAAAAACCCTCTGAACAGAGCTAGTTACGTAATCCGATGATGTCTGAACTGCGTCTGCGCCCAAAGTAAGCACTGTTACTTGCGATGTTATCAGCATTGAGTTGATTGTACTATAGTAAAAGACAGGGAAATCAACAACATGTAAAGTGTGCTGAGGCTTGTAAAGTGTGCTGAGGCTTGTGGATCAACGTCTAGGCGTTGTGCCTGTGTGTAGCGCACTATAAATCACTGCGCTTTTTTAACATGGTCCGTCAAAATATTGTTTCAATTTATTTCCTACCTTCGCTAGCCCCAAACAATAACCCAATATTGGCCATACTCAGATATATTATAGACATATTCAGATTTAGTTTGACATTACGTTCAATGAAGCAGATTTGACAACGATATAATACAAAACGACAGATGATCTTGCATTAGACCCGTTTTTCTGTTTTGTTTCTGAAATAGTTTATTTTTTATCCTTTCATTTCAGCTACATTTACACTACTACCTTTTAGCAAAAGGAATTCAACGCTTCGCTTTAAATCAAACCCATATAATTTTTTTTTTAATTTGAGCTATAGTTGAGTGCTTAGTTTAATTTCAGACACATCTAAAATACCTCAAAATATACAATATATGTGGTATTATTGGTGTAAAATACCTGATCAATGACAGCTGTTCAGGTATCATGTCTTCGGCGATGACGCCAGTGATGTCCAGAATAATTTGTGCGCTGTTGCTTTCTATAGGATGCTCACCGTCAAAAACCAACACAATTTCATAGATCACAGATAACAGGCGACCTTAAAAAATAAGAGGTAAAGGGTTAGCTTGTCATAAGAGTCGAATTCATTTGAGTTGAATTCATTTATGAGTAACCAAAGAAGTCAATGTTGGACCAGGCCTTGTTTTCAACAGGTCTATGAGACTCTCCAACATTGAAAAATGGGGAGTGGGGAAGGATGAGATACAGGAGAAGTCTGTGCTACATATATCGCATGCATATATCACTCGCCTTTATAGCAATTGTGATAGGGCAGGCATTTCAATTGTTTAGTAAAGGTGTGGCAAGTATTGTTTTCCACGATTGTAGTTCAGTGTTTTAACACTGTTTAAAGCCTTAATGTACGATCTTTTTAAATTATATTTTTCTTCCAAAATGATAATATGCAATCATTATGAAAGTTCCCAATACATTTGGACGCGAAAACCATTGGAAGTTTGCAATGAAACAAAATTATAAACTTCACCTCTATCACTCGAAATATCTCGAGTGATATGCTCCCTGCACATGTGTGTAGCGAGCGTAACCAAACTGGCTTCGTAGGAGATTAAGATGTGCGATCATTCCGACATAATATTATCATAATCTGAAATATTATGATAATATGTCGGACCAGCAGAAAATCATCCCGTTTTACTACAAATAGGGCGAAATTGACAGTTTGCTCTTAGATGTAAGCTGGAACATGTGTAAGTATTACAAATATGCCCAAAAAAAATCGGTTTTGAAAAAAATGAAGGTATATTCTGAAAAAAGATCATACATTAAGGCTTTAAAGCGACTGCAATCCAAGTTAATAACGATCGTTGCCACATCAAACGTCGCGTCATTTGTTTGTCTTCCTTCAATTATCACATCATCCAGTGCAAACCATCTTTTTCATGATTGTAATCTTCATCCTACATCCCTTCCCCCGTAATGTTGGGAGCATATTTTATGCTACTTCCAAGCTGCTGTATTAGCTGTAAGGTAATCTAGTCGGCAATTTTTTACAAAAAGTCACTGGTCTTCTTTGCACTGGATGTCTTTATCTGACCTTCAACTTGCAGAAAGTGTAAGTTTTGAAGAGCTGAGTCGCTCGCAGGTCAGGAACATGACGATTTCCCGGACCCTATTTCCGGGAAATCAACGGGGACTATAAAATACTGGTGTGCACCCTTACCTCGATCCACATATGATAACTCTTCTATGCTTAGAGATGTCAATTGATCAATAAGAAGCTGTGCATTACTGTAATCCAGGACAGTATTTTCTAATACGTTTTCCACCAGCTCGATTTGATTTGCTGCTGTTAGCGTTGATACCGTCACAGCACGCTTTCTACGACGGGCGGTGGTAGATCCTGTAATGTCGGTAATGATGTTGAAATTCACAAGTGCTTCCAAATAATTTTCTGGAAAATTGTTATAAACAAATATGAAGGCAGCATTAGCTATCACATTTGAACATGAAGTTTGCAGGTCTAGCAACACTAAATGCCAGTCTCATACACGCCTAGCCCTTTTCTTTTCACAGATTATCCATTGTATTTTGTTCAAAGCTCGTTGCCCCGACCGTTATCTAGAGTATAAATGGAGGTGACTCGCTGCACAGACCGTTATCAACACAATAGCTCAATATAACGGTCTCTGGGCAGCGAGTTAAACAACAGGAATACAATGGACATTCTAGAAACACTAAGGAAAGGATCACATCATTCATGTAGAATTGATGGAACAAATCTAATTCATTTACAGTTTGATTTATATGTAAATGTTACACGACTTTTATCTTTTAAACAACCGTTGATGTGTCAGAGAATTATACAGAAACCCACTTGTTAATTTAAAAGCCTCCACGAGTTCATCTGTCAGCTGGGCAATTGTTTCAGGAGTCAGGTCGTCCCTCGGTGTTACAATTGCCGTGACATTAAACAAGCTGCAGCTGATATATGCATTGCACACCTGTAAGGGAGAAACCAATACCAAAACGATCTTATATTCAATAAGTTCATGTTGATGTCCAATACGGGAATTAAAGGTTCTCTACCGGAAGTCAATTTGTGCCGAAATTCCTTCCCACAATGCAATAAGCGTTTTGCATAACAATAGATACAGTTCAGAGGTTAATCAATATTCGTTGTTATGCAGTACGCATGTTGCATTGTGGGAAGGAACGTCGGCACAAATTGACTTCCGGTAGAGAAACCCTAAATCCGCGTATTAATAATACGTAAAATTAGTAAGTAGATCAGCTGGTTTTACCGTTGTGTTTGTGTGTGGGTGGGATGTTGGTATATCCCAGCAAACACAAAAACGTTTTTAAAACGTTTTAAATAAGTTATATTTTGGGTTTTGGTTTAGGTAGAAACGTTTTAATAACATTAAAATGCCGGGTTATATAAAGGTCATGTAAAACGTTTTGTATGAAAACACACTACAACAATATTTTTAAAATGTTTTCGAAATGTCATTGTAAACTATTTTTGCAAACATTTTTGGCCAAATATTTTGTCAACACTTAAATAAGATTATGTTATAATATTTGCCCCCAAGTAAACACAGAAATGTTCTTAAAATGTTTTTTTACAAAACGTTTTAATAACATTTAAATGTTGGGTTATATAAAGGTCGTGAAAACATTTTAAAAACGTTATTATAAATATTTTGGGCAAACATTTTTTTTTTTTTATTTTTTTCAACCCAAAAATAACATTCTGTTTAGAATGATTTGTACCAAGTTTTCAAAAATGTTTTTGGAATGTTATTAAAACGTTTTTATACCATTTATATAACCCGACATTTAAATGTTTTCTGTAAATCATTTGTGTTTGCTGTGCAGTAAATTACCAACAAATGTTATTTAATGTGATAAAAACGTTTTATACCATTAATGTACCATTTATATAACCCGACATTTAAACGTTTTCTGAAAACCTTATATAACCTTTTGCGAATGATGTCAAAAACGTTTTGTGTTTGCTGGGATGGTGGGTGTGCGGATGAGGGTTTTCGTGAATGGGAGTGCAGTGTGTTCGTGCCTTTTATAATAGTCACCGGAGCCAATTTTCTTCGATCTTTGGATCGACCGTTGATGCTGCTTCGATGCTTGTTATTAATGAAATAACAACTAATTAATCAGAATTAATGGTAATAATTCATTGATATTATATAAATAATAAGGATCGACAGACATCGATGGTCGATCAAAAGCTCGAACTAATTTGGTTCTATTGCCTAAAATATCGTATATGTAAAATTCGGAAACCGTGTTCCATGCATAATACACCAAAATATTCTGAATTTCTAACCTTTGCGATGAATGTGTTTTCTGGTATTCCCTCCCGCGCTGGTTTGCCGATTGTTTCAAATCCTGGAAAAGTCTGTTGCTTTGTTAATGTTTCTATATTGCCCGTATCATCTATGAGACGATATATTTGAAAGGACAAAGGATATGCTGAAGGACTGGTGACACAATTGTCCACATTGAATGTTACCTGTGGAAGTACAAATTATTATTGTTATCGTTATCATCATATTCATCATCATTATCATTGCTGTAGTCATCATCATCGTCCAGCGTCATCCTCATCGTCATTATAATTATCATCACCATCATCGTCATCATCATCCTCATCACCTTAACCATCATTGTTATCATCATCAACATCATTATCATATTCATTTCGTGATTTTAGTGATTAAGCCCCCAAACTATATGTGTACGGTAGATATCAATTTATTTATTGAATAAACTGCGCATTGTTCCACCACTTGGAATAGTCGGCAGGGGTCCATCGCGGGCAGCGATATTGTTTTCCTGGTCAACATTTCCATCACATAATACATTTACATAACGTACATAAGCAGTGATAAGTATATGAAGCTAGATTGTGTTGTGTTTCAGTTTTATAAGACGGATTTACAGCCATTATCATTGCCTCTTTGCAAAAGTATATGAAATTTATTGGAATTTAAATACTACCAGAGTTCGAAACCACAACCTTCGGATACATATTCCAGAGGCTATACTACTGTGCTACGAGAAGTTCTGTCAGAAAGGCGTTTGTTCATCATACTTATTGATTACGGAATAAAGATATAAAGACGATATACTATATATTACTTATATATTACTGATAATTACGTATATAATCTCCGATCAATGTGATCCTCCGATCCTCTGGCTATGCGGTTCCTATGCAAATGTTTATAGGTAAATTATGTCGCTCGGGGGCAAGCTAGTTTGACCACGCTTAACCATTCCGACCGTCGTTTTGATTTGCAACTTTTAAAAATGCATTAACATTCATATTTGTCAATTTAGAGTGTTTGGTATCAAATTTGGTATCAAATTGGAGCTAACAAGATTCTGCACACAACTTTATTAATCAAATTGTCATAACAAGATCAGGTTTTGGTGTAGGACGGGTTACATAACTGCGGACTTTCTTTATTTGAGGTGTTCAGTTTTATTACCTTATCAAGTACCGTGTACGAATTTCCGTTGGCAATGGACAAAACACATGACGTCACAATAGGTAATGTTTCCACCTCTACCACTGCTTCTCCACAAGCAAGTGCTCTACATGCAGTCGCTCGGAACACGTAGCTGACACCTGGTGTAAGAGTTCCTGCACAATAAAGAAAAAAAATAGCTTAGATTTCCTCTAACGATGTATTGTGTAATGGAATGGAATCGAATCGAATCGACTGAAATGGAATCGAATCGAATGGAATAAGACAGATTTGACTTTTTGTTTGGTCTAAACAAGGTAAAAAGCATTTTGCTCTTGAATACCTTTTTCTATTCGAAATGTAGAGGTATATCCATCATTAAATGATCTGCTTGGATTGATGCTGTCGTCTTGTGCTTCTGCATACCCGAAACCTATATAAAAAAGAAATACCTAAATTAGCAATTTGCACACAAATAGTACCGATAACATTAATATTAACAGAGCCAAAGTTCTTTGTTTTCTTCAAATATCTTAAGATATGTTGCTGGTTAAAATCATTTTTTTATGAATGCAACTATTGACGTACCTTCTCTTTGGATAGCTTGCCATCTGATAACCTGAACATCCGTGCCCGGAGATTTTATAACTGCGTCAAGTTGAAGAGTCTTTTGTGTATTCCGTTTTGCTCTAGTATCCGATGTGATTATAACCTGATATGAATACAAAAACATTATAATCCCTATTATTATGAGTACATTATCTTTGCATAAGATTGCTGGTTCCAACGTGTCATATACCATGTATACGGCAATAACTTAATAAAAACAGATGGCGCTATCATGGCACTAAAAAGATTGATATGATCGTTTTAAGATTAGGTGTATAATGATTCGTATGATCATTTTAATGAGGTGGCTAGGTTGGATTAGTTATACTTTACCTCTGGTGGTTTACCATCCACCACATGTATCAACACCCTCGTTGAGCTCTTTCTACTTCCCTTAGATACATCTACTGATATGAGGTATGAGACATCAGAGAACATCAGTTCTGGGTCAAGAACTATGACATCTCGTTCACTATCTTCAGAGCTTGGAAAGGTTTCACCGGTACCACCTTTGACGAAGCACGGTGTGTTATCTGTAACCTAAGGTGAAATGCCACTAATTAGTGCTAGACAGTGCTTGAAAAATAAAGAGGGACTATTTTCTGGTATTTCAGATTAACATACAGAAATGATACGTTTTCTATCATTATTTTACAGTTTTGATGGAATGTTCCCCCAATTTCATCCGCTGGATATCAATTTCCCCCTGTTAGTGTGTTCCTCTCAAGTAATAATAAATTAGGGCGCATTGTAAAAATGTGGTCTTTACCCTTCGTTGGTTTAAAACAAGAAATGTCTCAGGTCATCGTATGTTGAAATTTTGTTATTTGGGCACTGGGATTCAACCTTCTACTTTTACTTGATAATAATGTGTTTTCTCTGTGAGAGTTCCATGTACAGGGTGTCCCATAAAAAATTACCGAGTAAATAAAATTGAACGTAAGTCGAGAAATAGAAATCAGAATCAAAAAATTTAAAATGTAGCGCAAAGCCCATTTTATTGTGCATCACATACGAACATTTTATTTGATTCGGTTGACTGATTGCGAAGAAATTAACGATTACACAATGCGCGCATCAATGCAATTCATTCCAAGTTTGATCAACACGCGCTTTTTTCATACTCTCTCATCGCTTCCTAAAGTTTGTGTATCTCATTAAATTTAGTCCACATTATGTATTTTATAATCCGACGGTGTTATGTTATTCATGCTTTCACTGAAGATGAGTCACAATTTGTTCGAGAAAACCTCGATTTCTGCAATTGGAAGCTTTCGTACTTTAATTCTTTAGGTTGTGCAACTATGGTATAATTTCAATTTCCAAAGAACATTTGAGCCAAGACTGACAATAATCAAGTCATTAGAGCTTTACGTGTGACTTTTGATACCATGCAACATTAAGAAATTGTAATGCAAAGTTTAAAAGTTTAAAAGTTTGCATTACAATTTCTTGAAATATTCCCATTTGTGTGTGAGATTGTTTTTAAGCCAGCTGGAATTATTTATGCAACATTTATATCAACATTAACGAAAAAAGATAATTACAAGTACCGAGCATCATCTTACATGCAAGTTTTCATTTTCAATATCGTGCAGGTTTTAAAATTTGAACAAAACTGAAATAAATGTTTTGCAAGAAACAGATTGTTTAAAAAAGAACGAAAAGGATTTCACAGAACAAAATAATAGAAGCCCATTAGTTAACCACTAGTGCGCATTGTGTTGATCGAATGATCTTTCTTTCAAACTTGGAATGAAGTGAATTGACGCATGCGTTATGTAATCGCTCATTTCTTCGCAATCAGTCAATCGATTCCAGTAAAAATTAGCGTATAAGATGCAGAATAAGATGGGCTGCACGTTGATTTTTAGATTTTTGGATTCGGATGTATATTTCTCGACTTATGTCCAAATTACTTTGCCCGGTAATTTTTTCTGGGACACCCTGTATGAGAAATTATCTGTTTTTTCGATAACTAAACTATCAATATTATTGTGCTTACGATGTATAACCCTAAAGATGGGTGGAGTTGGTTAATTTCAAATATCATGTATGCTTGAGTCGTAAATGGTATATAATTATACTAACATCCAATTTCATAGTAGTAATGTAGTAAGGATCAAAAACGCAATTATTTCTGTTCAGGTTTTAAGATTGTCATCTGAATGTCTATGACCGAGTATATAAATTGAAATCCCTTGACTGTCTACTGTCCATCCATCCCACATGTCCCAAAATCAGATACTCCTAATCGTTACCGTAATAGAGAGAAATCTAATGTACACATCTAAATGACAATCATAGGTCAAATATCATATTAGCTTCTCCAAACACAAGCAAGCAAAGCAAATAAACAAACAAACAAACCAAAACAACAGCAACATCAAAGCAAAACCTACAAAATAAACCAATGATTTACCTGCAAACACCGCCATCGGTACCTCATTGCAAGGGGGATATTATCAGGATCAATAGATCGTGAAGCATCTAAAGCCAAGTCTCCACTCAGCCTTCCAATGGTGAATTCAGATGACTTGTCAATTATGGCTTGTAAGTCAGAATATCTAGTGGATATGGTGATGCTTCTTTCCACAAAGCTGGCGGCATCACTGGATTGACTGACTCTGACAGTAAATGTCACATCCCGATCACCTGAAAAAGAGGCGTTTATGTTTCTAGTAGGGGTGGAATATTATTTTTATTGCCCAGGTCCAGTTTAACTAACATATACATATCCGTATCTACCCCTGTAACCTATTTCTCATTCCAAAACAGTACTTTGTTAAATTTCTGACCCTGCTGTAAATCCGGTACTGGTTTTCAGTTGTCATCGTTTATAAGATATCTTACTGTTTTAGCGTAATTCTATCTTAGCTCTATCTATCGTTTGCATTTCAAAATATTCATAACATACTGCAACTTAAAATTTCAATTCATTATTTATGTAATTTAAGCCCAAAGGAGGGAGCACACAAAATTTAGATGTACAGGTAAATTTAATGAATAGGGACGGTGGTCCCAGAAAGATTGTCCGAATATATATTCTTTTTCATTTTCAGACCTAAAGTGACCTTTTACTTTGCATGACAGTTTCCATATGCATCTATGGCCCAAGTTTGATATCAAATTGGATCGGTCGAGCTATGAGTTTTAAAATATTGGACGATACATCAAGTCCAATGCTGTTTTGAAGCGATATGCATCAGTTCAGTTCAGTTCAGTTCATGCAGTTCAGTTTTAGTTCAGTTCAGTTTCATCCAACATTATCATTATTATGTTTTGGATCCAATGTTTTCACACACTTGGATTCATCAAAACATGATAATGGTTGCAATTAGATTGAATTGTTCATGCGCAATACATTTAAAAATAGTTTTGACCGATCGCTATGGTAATTAATCCTGTTACATCTGTAGTCGAATTCGAGTTGATGTTCATATAAATCATAATAGTAGAATCATTTTCTTACGATCCGTGACCATTATTAGCATACCTTTGTTTCTCTGTGGATTTGACTAGATGGACATATTTTAAGAAAGAATGACTCCTATGTCCCTCACAAAAATGGCGGGAAAATCTATTTTTAGCTCATAATGTTTTTTTGTACCTTGAAGTGTTTGCTTCTCTACAAAGAGCCCAGGCGTTGTCCTCGTTTTTAGATTCAATGGGATACTATCATCATCGACGAACCACTCAAAATTCACTGCGGTTGGTGTAAAACAATCCGTAAAACTCACTTCAGCTGCCAATGTAAAACTGGAAACAAATAATTCAGATTATACACGTATACCGGTATATGAATAGGGGCATGGTAATTCACGGTTGGAAAAGTAGAAAGTTTCTATAAATTTTCTATAATGTGCAATTTGCATTTTCCAAATTTGTATGTTTTCGCTATCTGATATGTCCAAAGCAAATAATGTAAAAAGAGGAAATCGCTATTTCAATCCAGTACCTATATCAATGTGTCCATGTGCATCTTCTGAACATCCCGTAACTTCAGGCGTAGGACAAATAAGACGTATAACTATAAAGCCGTATAGAAATGCAGGAGTAGTTTATACCTCAATGATTCTGTTCGACTGAGCTTGATACAAGGGTCCGATGGTTGGCGAATAAAACCGGGGTCCCATGTTTATAAAACTTTTTTTTATATAAACTCCTCAAAAAAAGTTTGGACTTTCAAAAACAGCTGTATATCAGAAATCTTTGAAATCTATCTCCACATTGTTTTATATCAGTGAAACCATTGTTCTTTCCTGTCAACAATGACACCTCATTTGTGACGATAACTTATTCCACGGTTGAGGAACTTTCGTTGAAAGACAGAGAGGTCTCAAAGAAAATGTGCCAAACTGACCATTGTCTGCGCTCATCTTATTGCTTTGAATGAATGAACGAATGGTTTAAGGGTAGACATGGTACTGTTGGTCGAAGCAGCCAAAAAATATCGATTTTCATTATGTAAATCAATATATTATTGAAAAATAACAATTTGATGTTCTGCAAATGTTCATTCTACAAACCATATACTTGCTTGATTTATCGTTGTTAATGAGTTATGTACGTTTATGTAAGTGTTGCAGGTGTTTCAGTCCTCCTACAACATAACTCAAGAACCACATGACCTACAAAAGCATATCTGTGATATTTGAATTCTTCTACACACTCGCTATGAAATGAGCAATGCGATTTTTGCCAAAGCTGACTACCATTCGCAAGATGCTGTGAACTATCAAATCACAACACTTTAAAAGAGTGTCAAACCTTAATGCATGAATAAAAGAATGAATGAAAAGTTGTTTGCAGTACATCATGTTGAATAAAAAGTGCTAGGATGGTTTCATATGCTGATATGTGGATTCAAATGGATCATCGCAAGTCAATTTCTCTTGCTGGTCACTTCTTCATAGTGGTCATTTGCAAGAAAACTCTAATCAACCATGGTTCGATTATCAGATCTGGATAAGGCTGGAGCTATTGGTCAGCTTGAGGCTGGCATACCTCAGAATCAAAGTGCGGCAACTTCTGGAGTTTCCCGCAGTATGATCTCCAAGCTAAAAGCCAACTTTCGTCAGACCAAAGATGTCAAAGACAGACCCAGAAATGGCCGCCCAAGAAAAACAACGGCTGCAGAATATCGGTACATCAGACTGGCAGCAATTTGAAACCGTTATTAATGAAACTGTGTGATATTCCGTATTCATGTTTACAGATGCAAATGGCGCAGACAATAGCAGATTTGGCACATTTTGTTTGAGACCTCCTTGTCTTTCAAAGACAATTAATCAATCATGGAATAATTTATGGTCACAAATTTGGTGTCATTTTTGAGAGAAAAGAACAATGCTTGTATTGATATGAAACAATATGGATATAGATTTCAAATATTTCTGATATAAAGCCGTTTTGGAAAGTTTCCAAACTTTTTTTGAAGAGTTTATAATTTGTGTACTGCAATAGAAGTATTTCAGGCTGAGTCTTTCACAGGATATTTAAGTAAATATAACAATTGTTATTGGGTATAACAATCGTGTAAAAAGAAAAACTTCGAGTACAATTGAGGGCGTTTCTACGACATATTCGCACACTATTGCTTTGATAAACATTGATTTACATTAGTATCAATATATGAAATCACAAAGCCAAGATGATCATTGTAAAATCTTGAGAAAAATACTGAACATGAGGAATTAAAGAAGTCTATACCGGGAGTCTATATCGGAGACAACAATACTTTGCAAACACATTGACGGTTTCTACACAATGTATACATGTAAAAGTGTTCGAATTGAAAGGTCACATGGACGAAATGAAGAAAGTGCGAAATTGTCAAAAACAAAGTTAGCCTAACCTTTTTGAAACAATAATATTGACATCAGGTGAAATGATAACTACTTCCGGTTCATCTGCCGATGATCGTCGAACGGTCACAACTTCTTTAATAACATCTTGTGGTCCTCGAGTCAGGAAGTTTGACACTTCCAAGCAGATGCCATAATATTGGTCAGCTAGGAGATTGGTACCTTCTATGATGATATCTCGTGGATCTGGAGAACCTTCAAATAATCATAGACAGTAAGGTTTATTTTGAACCTAGATGCACATGCTCATTGCCCATTGAAGGTAACCTGGCAGATTAGGCATGCTTTCAGTTAAAGCCATAATGTACGATCTTATAATATGAAATTGGTTAATTTTTTCAAGCCTGAATTTTTGGCATATTTGTAATGTTTACACATGTCCCAACTTGCACCTACATGCAATCGGCCAAATTTGTTGTCTTTGTAGGTCAACAGAGCAAAGTTCGACATATTATCATAATTTAAAAATTATGATTGATAATATGTCCTCCCATAGAACTGCATGTTAAATGGCCAAAACAACCAGTGGGGTTTCATTCACTTTACCTTGTTATTTCCACTTAAAATGGACATCAACCCTTCCGGTCAGTTATAACTAATATTATTTCAATATTTTGAATAAAGAATAACAAAATTAAAATTTAACGGAAATCGTACATTAAGGCTTTAAGGATCACGCAGTGAAAATCTATTTACGTTTTTAAATATCTATCACGGTACATCTATTTCATATCTAAGAGAGAATTTTAAATTATTTTTAGATTTAATTTAATTTTAGCTTGGGCAAAAACCAGGCATGCAATACATTTTACTTTACTGACATAAAGGAGTGCAATTCACTTCCACCAACAATAAACCAAATTGCTAATCAAAACCAACTAAAATGTATATATAATAAAAATCATTCCCGCATCAGTAATCGCGTCAGTATGCATTAACCTGTATATTCCCTTCTTAATTCGTGATCCTAGCATCCTCTTTGTATGACATTTTTCAGTAGATATCCACGAAAAAAGCTTATTCCCAAAATTTCAGTTGATTCCGATTTTGCGTTTGCGAGTTATGCATGATTAGAGTCACGCGGTAGCCGTGACCAGCAAGTTTTTAAAAAAAAGACTGATAAAGAAGACTAATAACAGATGCTCCCGCGAGACTATATTTACACGTAACATTAAAACACTTGACTTCTATTGTTCGATGTTATTTTTCGCTGGGTACAAAATGTATCTAAAACCATGCTAAATGTTATTTACAGTCCCAGGTGTAAGATCGTGACAACTCATTAATTCCAAAAGGGCCACCAATCCTACAGTCAATCATTGTTCGTAATAAACAAATATTTTTGCTTCCATTTCACGCGGTATTTCATAGCGAAAATTAGTTGCAAATCATACTGATCCAGAATTTTTGGACACTGCTACAGGTCTACCTGGTTATCACCTTCACACTACTTTTTCAGATTCACTTCCAAATATACCCTAGCAGATTCCTGGATACCCTACATACAAATTCTGAGCCCCGTTCGCCAAAAAATCAAGTTTTTCACAATTCTTTTGTTCTTATCGGACTACGCATCCATTTATATAATAAATGCTGTATTTCGACAAAGTATTTTACAGCAGAGGTCCGTGGCCTAATGGTTAGTGCGCTTGACTCCAGATACGCTATCCCGAGTTCGAAACCCGGTGACCAACTGATTTTTTTTTCAATGTTTTATTAAACAATTTATTGTCATTAATCAAGGATAACATAATTTTAAACATCCAGTGCTATTGTGATATTATTTTTTTATTAAAGCAAGTTGTTTGATTCTCATGTAAATTGTTTTTTGTGTTAAGGGCCTATTTAAAAACACAGCATACAACACCATCAAGGATCAAAAGAAATCTGAATAACACAAGAAACCAGATCAGGTATTATAGGGTATGCAATTCGCTACTTGCACGGTTCCGCCATTATGCACTATGTGCGGGAGAGCCTCGAACTGGCAGCATACATGAAAGGAAGAATTATGTAACCTTACACAGAACGTTATGACTAGTTCAATTCCCATTCATGTATGCTGCCAGTTCGAGGCTCTCCCCGCACATAGTGCATAATGGCGGAACCGTGCAAGTAGCGAATACGACGTTACTCATTGTTATTCTCATTTAAATATATTTTGTCCTACCACGGGCAAATTCGAATGATAATAGGACAATGATGATTGTGATATGTATGAATGGTTGTTGAATCGATTAAGAGACCTGACTCTCTGTCATCTTCAGCAATCGTAGAACATGACAATTATCATACCGTCCCGGTAGGTTGATTACAAACAGTCTGTAGGTGTGGAAAATTGTTCCGCTAGTATGGAAGGCCAGCAGGAAAAAAAAATATCCAAATAACATTTAGGCCTACGGAAGCGTCTATGTGACACAACTTGACAAGATAATTATCTTGCCATGTCGACTTATTATCAGCATTATGTCAACATGACGATATAAAATATCTCGCCAAGACAACTGAACAAACAAGTCAATATGGCAAGATAAATTATCATGCTAAGTCGACATACCAAAATGGATGTCTTCTTCCCGAAATAAATTATTATGCCAAGTCAATTTAGCAACAAATTAATGTCTACATAGCAGGATATTTTGTCACGTCCAGTTGACTTAACAAACAATACAAGTCAACATGGTAAGATAAATTATCATACCAAGGAATAGTAATTTTGACACCGTATAATTTAAATTATTGAAAAGCATCCTCGGGATGTAGAGGCGGGGCGGCCCGAAATTAAAGGTAAAATTAAATCTCAAAAGACCGCCGACAACCGCCGCGCAATAGGGATATCCAACTAGATTGCCCCGCAGGGCTACAAAGAACCACAAACCGCGGAATTTCGATATCCAGCTAGATTGCCCCGCAGGATTCAGGAACCACAAATCTTGAAATATGGATATCCTGCAAATTAAAACCACAAACCGCGAAAAACCGCCAACAACTGCCGCTTAATAGAAATATTCAACTATGTTGCCCCGCAGGGCTACAAAGAACCACAAACCGCGAAATTTGGATATCCAACTAGATTGCCCCGCAGGGCTATAAAGAACCATAAACCACGAAATATGGATGTCCAACAAGTTTTAACTATAAATTAGCCCTCGATAGAGGGCAAAGCTTGAAGGATTAGGAAATTATAACCACGAACCGCGAAAGTTGCCTTAACAAACAATATAAGTCAACATGGTAAGATAAGTTATCATACCAAGTAATAGTAATTGTTGACACCGTATAATTTAAATTATTGAAAAGCATCCTCGGGATGTAGAGGAGAGGGCGGCCCGAAATTAAAGGGAAAATCTCAAAAGACCACCGACAACCGCCGCTCAATAGGGATATCCAACTAGATTGCCCCGCAGGGCTACAAAGAACCACAAACCGCGAAATTTGGATATCTAGCTAGATTGCCCCGCAGGACTCAGGAACCACAAATCTTGAAATATGGATATCCTACAAATTAAAACCACAAACCGCGAAAAACTGCCAACAACTGCCGCTCAATAGAAATATCCAACTAGATTGCCCGCAGGGCTATAAAGAACCACACACCGCGAAATATGGATGTCCAACAAGTTTTAACTATAAATTAGCCCTCAATAGAGGGCAAGGCTTGAAGGATAAGGAAAATTATAACCACGAACCGCGAAAGACCTCCAACAACCACCTCAATAGAGATATCCCACTATATTGCCCCGCAGGGCTACAAAGAACCACACACCGCGAAATATGGATTTCCAACAAGCTTATACAATAAATTAGCCCCGATAGAGGACAGGGCTTGAAGAATAAAGGAATACCACGAACCGCGAAAGACCGCCAACAACCGCCGCTCAATAAAGATATCCAACTAGATTGCCTGCAGGGCTACAAAGAACCACAAACGGCGAAATTTGGATATCCAACTAGATTGCCCCAGTGCTACAATGAACCACGTACATTTTAGTTATAGCTACATATACTCGTATTTTTATTGTCATAAATCAAGGATAAAATATTCAAACTTCTATTTTTTTTTTTTTTCGTCTTATGGAGTACTTCGTAACCGGATGACTTTTCAAGCTTGGAGCTACTCGGCTTCATTCATAAAAAGAAACGAAATCTACCAAAAAACGTTGACAACGTAAAAGCAACAAGTTTAAAAAGCCCCACCTCGGCTCACTTTTTGAAACTTGGTCCCATTTGTAAAATATACTGATTTAAACTTTGTCATAATTATCAACTTAAAACATTTCCAGAAGTGTTATGAATCTTTAATGTGCCGATGCGATATATTACTTAAAAGTTGTTAGCATTCTGGAACGATCAGAAAGGTTATTATGTTGTTCTTGGCCAATATCCTATATATGTTTTGTTTTATAATAATTATTAAGTTCATGATCAATGATTGAATTAAACGAATAACAAGTAGGCATGTTAATGGCAATGATGCTAAAAAACACCGATTTGCTGTTGATATTCAAAATGGGACCAAGTTTCAAAAAGTGAGCCGAGGTGGGGGCTTTTTAAACTTGCTGCTTTCTTTACGTTGTCAACGTTTTTTTGGTAGATTATGTGTATTACACTGTTCCATAGGCCGCTGTTGTAATTTCGTTCTGGTATACCAGAACCAAATTCAAATTTGACGATAGTTTAGCTAAACGAATTAATCTGCAAGAAATGTTTGGTACATAAACAGTATGTAGCCAGAGGTTTCCAGTGGTATAAAAATCTCAACTTTTTGAGAGAAAAGTGGTGGGACGAGGCTGTGGATCACGAAATGCCCTTTTAATATACTTTTGTTTTAATTTTTATTATCTTCTTCTTTGTCATATATTTATATGATGTTAGAAATAATTATTTTGTCTGTGTGTATATACAGGGCATCCCAAAAGTCCTTTTACGCCTTGAATTGGTTTCACGTATCTTTTGCATTTTTAGCATGTTAATGTGTATTTAACCATGTTAAAGCTGTATTTAATACTTAATTAGAGGGAATCTAAGCTAAATGTTTTGCATCAGGTGTCAACTACGTATTCCGAGTGACTGCATGTATAGAGGTTATCCACGTTGCTCATGTGTGACTTCTAACAAAAGGTGCTGATTCCCGTAGTATTCCTCATTCAAACCAATTCAATGCACGACCTCGGAGTTACCTGCATGACTTTGGCGGGCTATTTTGAAACAGTCATGGTTGCACATGTAGGTACTTCTTTTGAAAGTCCTAAACAAGGTATAGTAGTCGCAGATAGGATATGTAACTTATAGAACACGGATAACCTCTATAGCAGACACTTATGGAGAAGCAGTGGTAAAGGTGTAAACATTACCTACCTATTGTGATATCGTGTGTTTTGTCTATGGCCAACGGAAACTCGTACACAGTATTTAATAACATAAAGATTTATTGATTGGAATATGTTGATTGGAACTTACTGAATGAAATAGACTGATAATCTCCAGGACCACTACAGACGGACCACTGATATGCCATATTCCTTCCACCTCCCCCGGTAGATCCTCTAGCGGACAGCCTTAACATTCCACAACTTGATATCATTCTATTACCCTGTATGTGTGCTACGGGGAGAATATAATTATCTGGTGCTGAAACCGTAAGACTTCCTGAAGCCTTGCGAGAGAATTCTTCACCAAAAGTTGTTATTGTGTTTTCTCTTAAAGCCATCGAATCACCTTCAGGAAACAATACAAACAATGTAATGAAATTCATTATTGATTATTGTTACCATCATTGGGCTATTCCAGTTGAAATCCATACACCCCCTATGGAAGACATGACCTTTCTCTTCCACACAGGGAGTGTTTTCAAATGGAGTCACCCATTCAGGTACTTCCGTTTGAAATTCAAACCCCCTGTGTGGGAGATCATTAAGGTCGTGTCTTCCATATGGGGTGTAGGAATTTCAATTGGAAGAGCACATTAGTCGAGTTTATATAGTCGAGTTTATTTTAGTAGAGTTTATAGTCACCTACCAATCTAGGCTCGAATCATTAGTACTTTCCCTTCGACAAAAAGTAGTAACACGGGCATTATAAACTTGAGAGTAATCCGAGAGTAATCTGTCACCTAATTGATGTACTTAACCGAATCATAGTTAATTGGTTTCGTACCAGCCAATGGTCAAGATCAATATGAACCCTGTTACCAATATTACAAGCATAAGCTTATTTATGGCTCATTGTTTTCACTGTTTATCTATTATGGTAAAGCTTTAAATTCGTAAAATTGAAAAGAATACATTAAAGGGTCAACAAAATTTGACTGTGTAAAGCTTACCGACTTCAATAAGCCCATTACCGTCGTCGATCCCAATAGTAATATGTAGCTGGTGCGGACCGACCCATTTACATCTTTGGGATACGCCCAAATTTGACGTCGCTTCAAATATATAATCACAACGCTTTAAATCTTTGTAGTTTACACCAGGTTCGAATCTGACTATCAGGTATGAACCTAATAAAGAGAAGGATAGTAAAAAAGAAATTCACTTGGGTAGTCAAACAAGGAATCTGATGCTTCGCATACACTATTTTTCGCTCACCTGGAACGTTTTCACTAGCTCGACTAGCGTCTTCAGCAGATGGTGATGCTGTGATGATATATTGTCTACAATCGGGGTAACGTTCCAGGTGAGCGAAAAATAGTGTAGTGTTGAAGTTAAATTTTTTAATTCATTTTATCTACCACTACGTATGAATATCCACTCGTATCATTATACAGTTGTACGATATCTAAAAAGTGACAGCACCCTATATTGTTATTAATTAACTTTAGTGCGTATATTCAACGTTTTGGAAGATATTTTGACACCATAAAATAGTAGTAATTTGATAAGTTAAATTCCTCTATGAAATATGTGGAAGTTAAAGGGAAAAAATAAAAATAATAATAAAACAAGATGAAGAGCGGCGATGAAATTACGCCTTGCTTGCGGCCTTAGATGTTTTTTGTTAATACTGGGCCCCCAGCCCGCATGGCTTTAAAAACATCCAAGGCCGTACGCCCGGAAGGGCTGATGCTAAAAACATAATGAGGGATTGCAACTAATGGAGTTTCAATATATAATGGCCCCGTCGGGCAAGAAAGCAAGGAGGAACCTTAATGTAACGTTGACCAACAGAGGGCGTCAATATAGTCATCCTAAACTGCTCTATACAGTCAGTTTAGATTAAATAGATGAGGCAGTTTAGTTAGGACACCAGGTTGGTCAATGATATACTTGACAATTCCTTAATTCCTTAATACTCGTTTTACACATTAGGAAAATACTGTTAGCAATTTAGTCTGTTTTAGTATTTTAATAAACTCCTCAACAAATGTTTGGAAAGTTTTTTCAAGCATCGATCGATATCTCAGATTATTTGTGACATATTCATATCGTGTTTCACATTAATGAATAGCTACTTTATTTCCCTTTACAATGACACCAAATTTGAAACAATCACCTATTTCACGGCTGAGTACATGTCTTGTGAATGTAGTGGGGTCTTAAACAAATTCTGTGCTCAAACAACATTAAGGTAGCCATGATTAGGTAAATGCTTAACCTAATGGCACCAACACGTAATAGTCATAATCGTACGGACAAATAACAATTGACTTACCCGATGAATCGAATGCCAACGATTGTAGGATTGGAGGCATAGCATAAAAGGTAAACACAAAACCCATTCCATCAGGCGTTGGAAGTATTGCATTGCCGATCATTGGAAACAATCTCATCTGTAGAGATATTGCAGGAATTTTATTGACATCAAAAAATATTTCATTATCAAAGGCTTCAGACAGATGACCTGAAATGACCCATGTATCGTATGTTTCGTATGCGCTCGAACGCAGTTCTATAAGAGAAAAGAAATAATTAAGATAGAGGTTAGTAGTGAGTTTTGGGGAGCGCGTTGGCCGAGCGGAACGGACTCCGACTCATAATAGCAAGGTTGCGGGTTCGAGCCCCGGCGACGCCATCGTGTTGTGCCCTTGAGTAAGGCACTTTATCTCGATTACTCCTCTTCCCCCAGGTGCATAAATGGGTACCGGCATTCTTAAATGCTGGGAAGGTAACAGACTCGCTGTAGAGGAGGTGTAGCGATCCCCCTATAGCAACATTACATGGAGGAGTCTGGCCCAATCGCCAATGAAAGAGAGATGGGCACTCCGATCACTGTTTATATGCAGGATCGCCTCCTTTACCTTTACTTAGTGAATTTTCCACAGCGGGAATTGTGTAACAAGCATTTCACGGTTTCAACAGACCTTGAAATATCCTAACGTTTGGTCAAAATTGAAAAAATAGGCAAAATTTGATCCTTTTTGACCCGTTTTCCTAGTTTTGTGTAGTTTTGTGTCTTTTGGACACAAAAATGAAATTTTCGTTGATTTCGGATATTTGTGTGTAGGATACGTTGTTATAATGGACAAAAAAGAATTGGCACTTTTCTAAAAAACTGCTCATTTTGCATTATTTTTCTAAAAATGTGTACTTTTTTGTACTTATCATCATAAAGATACAATACAAAACAAATGTCTAAAATTTCACACTTTGAGTTATCCTGCGTGCAACATTCAATGCACGATAATAACAAGAGACCCGCTCAGCAGTGCATTGCCTGTGTAGAGGATTAAGCTGCTGAAGTTTACCAAAGAGGGAGTATGGGTTTCAAAAAGAATAGACAATAATTGGTAAGTTCCATTTGAAACTTAAGTTGTGTAAAATATAGGTAAAGCCATATACAGGGGGAGTACGTGTTCAAAAATATTGACTCTAGCTAATTCCATTTGAAAAACATACTCCCTTTGTGGAAGACTTTTCCCGACTTCAAATGGAATAATTGCCTAAACATCATCCTTACTTACCAAGTATTACCATATCGGCTACATTCGGAGATTGTTGAAACAATGCTTTGATATTTGCAAATGCTGCAATGTCGTCTGCTTCAAAACGGAGTTGAAATGACTCTAAACTGTCTTGCAAATCTATTTCCATTGGCGCCATTGTCAGAACAATATCTGTTATGTGTATTGAAGAATAATCAATAGATGAGTGAATGTTCTTAGTCATCCAGTAGTTTAAACAAGGTTTTTGAAATAAATCTAATACTGAAACTTATTTTTACACCTTTGCTACGTTGCTTCTGGAACTACCAGAAATATTGAAGTTTTAATTTTGTTGCACGTTTTACTTCTTCATGATGTATTTTGCTTTGTATCAAAACTGCCCCATTTTGAAACTTATTCGCAGACTTATTGTTATTTTGGAATTTCAAGAATTAAGCTTACCGGAATTGAAAATTGCCAAAGGTATAGCTGTGTCTAGAACAGTCTTCTCTGCCTCAACAGTTACTTGAAACAAACCTGGAAATCAAAGTACATGGAAGTCTTTAACATCCTGATGTTGTTTTTACCACTTCATAACAGTTTGAGCAAACAATTGTTGCCCAAATCCACTTATTTAGCTAATACATTACATTAAAGAGTTAACAACACATCTGTATTTATTCATCGAGTGTTACACACTCTCAACATTTTATGGCAAAACATAATCCATGAAAATAAAAGTGTCTGACTCCCCAAGCTCCTGGCCAGTCTAAAAGCTTCGTCATGAGCTCCATTCGACCTACAGGGTTGTATTCAAAGCTATGGGATTCACTGACGAGTTGGTTAAACCCCGTGCTAAGTTAGAACATTTATGGTCTGGCAAAGAATGGAAACTCTTACATTAGAAGAAGAAAAATGCGCACATCACCACAAGTAATCATTTGTGGCCCATCCGATGTACCAATGACTTCAGTGCGTGATCCGTCAAGGTCGAAGACGCATTTAGTACCAGCATGATTCAAACCGGCACCCCTAATCACAAACTATGGTAAAAACAGATAATAAGAGTGCTGTTGTATTATAATATAAACAAAAAACAAAGTTGACTCTTCCATATAAAATAAACATATATTCTGTTAAAGGCCCATTCAGTGATTTGCTCATCCGGATGATCGTAAAAATCACCAAAATTCAGATTTATGTACCGTTGTCATTGTCATAGATGTGCTAACATAGCCTGCTAGTGGTTCTGCCGAAAGCCATGTATTTAAGACAAAATAAGACATTTACACGAATCTGTAATTTAGATACTGACAGTATCTAAATTAGCTACATGTATTTTAATGGGGCTTCAACTTCGTCAGTACTGCTGTTTTCTTCGTTTTTTGCTAAATTTGTCATTTCAAAAATACCAAATGACAATTTGAATGACTTATCCTTCACTTCTAAGCAATTTATAAACAATTTTAATTTTTTACACTTGCGCTGGGATCACTGAATGGGTCTTTAATTAAGACACTCCTTTGGTATAAAGTGGAATGTTCTCAGTATTTATGATAATATTTTTGTTCATGTTCCTTTTGCTGAAAAACACGTAGCTTACCAGTTAACACAAATATGTTTTTTTCAGATGTGATAAACGTGATATAAACACGTTTTGGTTTTCGTCAAAACGTTTTAATAACATGTCGGTCATGAAAACATTTAAAAACGTTTTATATGAAAAAATCACTTTAATAACATTTTTAAAATGTCAACACTTTATAAATGTTGTCAAAATGTTTTGTGGCCAACATTGTGGCAAAAGATGTTATTAAAACGTTGTATACCCTTAAGGGTTTTTTTGCATTTTTTTGCATTTTGTGAAGAAATGAGAAAAAGAAATTGGACAAAGTGGTATGCAAAATGAAGGGGCAAATCTTCTCGTTCAATTGGTGGAATCAGTATCAATGACGCGTACATGCTTCTAATGGTATAAGCCAAAAAGTGGTACATCACTGATGTTTTAAATTCACTTCATTTTGGAAAGCTTACTATCAACGGATTTCGTTAAAATTTTGGATATGTGTTGCTAACACATTAGGGAAATAATGTTGATATGTGAAATGGGAATAAGTGGTCCCTGATTTCTTTTATGACTTCATGAACTTAGTGCTCCACAACTATCAAATAACGAACCGGTTAAAATGCTTCTATTTTCAATGTTGAGCTATATTTTGTATTTTGAACTTGCGACACTATGTCACTGAAACTTAATTAAGCCATAGGTAACAGGTTACCACAACCACACTACAGCAATGTTGAAAAACCATACCACCATATTAGGTAGTTTTCCGTAAGCTTCATTTTTGTGATTTTGGTAACTATTTTATATTTATTTGCCCAATCCATCTCAACTAGGCAATCTAAATTGTACTCACCATTTACATCCCAAGGTATTTTAGTATATCCACCTCACACATTTCCATTATATATCCAGTAACAGACAAAATATCAAAATTGATGCCTCATTATGACATGTATGATATCACAGACTATCACATGTATTCTAAATTGATGCCTGAATTTGACCTGAACCAATTGACCTATAACCTCACCTTTGATGACCTTATAGACTTTTTTAATCTCTTTTCCTAACAACACATTATAGAAGATACATACATGGTGTAGTATTAAATTGTCTATGTGGAAGAGATTAGGCCTATTTAATTTATTCAGTGTTATAATCAGTGAGTACATTTCTATAGATAGTATAACAAAGGATTTAATGTATTCTATTCATGTATTCTACTTGGACATGTTCAATAGAATAAATTATGGTTTGTTATGAAACACACATCTCAGTTACCAGGATACAGTAAACAAAAAAATATATAGCTAAAATGATTTTCTAAAATGGTTTAAAACTACTTTGTATGTAGAGATATTTTATAAGTTCAGGACATGAGATGATGAACATATTTATATACTTTATAAATTTGCAACAAAAAAAAGAAGATGGGTACTGATGAAAATCAGGGTATTATATCGCCTTAATACAACCCGACTTTTAAACGTTTTCTATAAAACCTTTTGTGTGCTGGGTTGTAATCATGGTAATGTCAAATAAATATTATATATATTTTGACTTTATCCAAGAGGAAATCGGTTAAAACACTTTCATCATGTTACGGGGGCTGTTATTTCCTTCAGAATGCGCGCGGGGGTGTTATACTGGGAGTCATAGAATTGTACACATAACATTTTCAGCCCGAAATAGGGGGGTCATAAAAACAATAAATCTTGCGATAGGGGGTCATAAACAATTGACTCCTGTCACCGACATATTCATACCCCCCCCCTTCGAATGGGAGCCCCCTTATGTCAACATGACTGACCTGTATATTCTGCCCGGATGGTGCAATGGTAGGATGTATACGGGATACCTTGACACAGCTGGTCCCATCTCCTTCACAAACCCCACATCCATCTTCTTCTTTCCCACTACAATAAAAACAAGAACATTACTAGAAGTCGTACGTGGCCATGGATTAAATTTAAGCTAACGAATTTTGTTAATAAGGCTCAACGTATGATTCGGTCCAATAGCGCTCTAGTATTGGTGACCACTTGGTACCGATGGCTTTTTCTATTGTGCACTGAGATTTATAGGTACCTGCATTACAGTGGAAGTCAAAAAGACTTGTCGCCGCCTACCTGTATGGTACACCATCGCATCCAGCACAACTCATGATGTCTGTTCTGCATTCTCCACATGCATTCATACCATAGGATTCATCTAGACCTGTCGTTCCTCCTACGCATTCATCACACGTGTTACGCCGAGCCCAACCTGCAGTATCTGAGCCTGTTGTTATTTTAATGTTAGCATTGAATAGTTAGCATTGAATAATTCAGCAGAAATGTTCTAATTTAATTAATTTTGTTACATGAAACGAAAGAGAAAAGTGCCCCCTGACAAAAATTAAAGAGAAAATCAGGAAGCCAAAGAAAAAGAAAGGGGAGAAGGTGCTCGTTTCCAACCAAATTTCACTCCGATCATGCGCCATAATAGTGTAAAATACACGGGCACATTGTACCAATAAGGCCCCTTTTTGGAAGCTTGAGACTTAACGAGTACGTACAGTCTCCCCAAACAGCCGATATATGAATATATCCCATCGATAAAACCGGGTCAAAATGATACCACCGGAACATTTTTTTTAATTGAATTTTCAGCACTTGCAAACGTTTCAATGTATTCGATTTATCGTAACAAGTTAGCCTTAATCCCTGAAAATGAAAGAGGGTGTCAACATGGTCAACAGTGCGTTAGTGTTTCATGTTGGTATGAATGATCTCTCAGACCTGGAGAGTGATTCGACCCCTATGTAGTATTCGACCACCTAGTTTACGTTGAGGACTGTTTTTAAAAATTATTTAAAATGTCAAAAATTTTCCATAATTTGCCATAAAATGTAATATTATATCGCACATTTCAAAAACCTTTTAATACCAGAAGAACATTCCTCGTATTCAGAATGCAGTTTCTGTTGTGCTTTCAAAACCCACAAAAATACTGTGCAAAGGTGGGTGACCGAGCCCTTAATCGAAGATTAAATTCAGTTATTAAAATTATCAATTTACCTGGTGGATGGCATGTCCCGCTGCAGTCTTTGTACATACTGTAGCTGTCCGTATGTCCATTATTTGGTCCACAAATATCACAACCATCTAGCACCCATGTACCATCACACACACCGTTGCAGTCTAACCTATGGTCATTAATGCTTCTGGCTTTAGTCGTTTTACCACCTGAAAATAGTGTATATAAAATAGATACAGAATACAATTTGCATATTTAAGAGTATCCGTATTATTTTCTTTTTAGAGCGTTTTATTTAAAAGGGCGCCAGGTAGTTATTCTAAAGATATACATTTGGAGTATGGCCTCCCACAAGGGTCTGTAACTTGGCCATTGGGCTTTGTGTACCATTATTCGCTATAGCGAAGTATTGTAATAATCGGATTAGCTACAATAGCAATAGGGTAAAATAATTTTTTAATATATCGCACTTCACTAGTACGTTCACACGGTACCTCTGCATTGAACCATGGTGATCACTCGCACCTGTAAGATTAGTATCAATGACTGCTTGTAGTTTTCTTTTCTTTCAGGAATGACCATGTCAAACAGTTATATAGGCAACAGGGCACTATATTAGTCATCCTTATGGGCCAATCAGTGGTTCACAGCAGCTTAGGAGAGTGACAAGAACCCTCTGCTAAATCATAATCCCGAAAGATGTTGATGCACACGGCTCGGATTGAGCTCCATAATCAGTGATCTCTCCAACTACACAGTCTGGGATTCCATTTCAAACATGGACTGCAACATGGGCGAAAGTTCTGCCGGTTGACAAGGTTCTTGTGACTGGTCACGTAAGGCTTGGGCAGCAATGCTTTCAACTCTGGCGGGCACAAGCTGGTGTGCATCTTGTAGAGCACAGATGCAGCAGCCACCTGTCGCCTGTGACCTGTCGTCAAGGAGCTCAGGGTGGTGGTTGAGGCACTACGAATCTGGGTCTTGTAAACTTTGGCTCTCCCTTTTACATCAAGCTTGTTTGCTACTCTATTTAGTGCTCCAAGCTTCTGCCCAGTTCTGGCAGCAGTGTTGGAAATGTGCTTAGCCCAGGTGAGTCTCTTATCAATATAGTAACACCCAGGATTTCCAGCTCCTCCATTTCCAAAAGGTCTAATCTATTTGGATTCCTCTTTCTTGAGATAGTCAGGACTTTACACTTGGAGGGCTAGTGCAGCGCGATATATTCAGAAATTGTTTTGCCCTATTGCTATGGTAGTAAATCCGATTATTACATCACTTCGCCAGCGAATACTAATGCTGTTGGGAGAATCTTACGTCAACATAATGTGAAATACCGTATGCTGATGATATCCAAATTTATTTGGTGGTATATCCTACAATTCCTGGTGATGTAGTGTGTGCATTATGGAAGCTCCCTAGATGTGTTGCAGACATACAAACAAGCTCAAACTAAATCATGAAAAGAGTTTTTTTCTGACAGCATCTCTCCATCATTTTAAAAATATTACCAATGTTAGTCTTATTCTTGATGGTGTGGAGATTTTTCCATCAACTTATGTTCGGGGTTCCTTGGGGTTGTTTTTGATCGTCAAATGTGTATATCTGCTAAAATCACCCAACTCTGCAAGTCAGTCAATGTGCTCATTAGAAACATCAATAGAATTGGGCTATTCCAGATGTATTCCGCACCCCCCCTATGGAAGACACTTCCGGAATTTGGGGCTAAATTGACAGCCGGAATTCACATGTCAGGAAAAACCCATGGAAGACACTGCCGGAATTGTGGTAATATGGCCAGCCGGAATTCACGTAAATGTAAATGTCTTCCATAGGGTTCCAGCTGGAATTAGAACATTTTTTGTTTCCAGCCAGAATTCAAGTAAATGTCTTTCATACGTTAATCAAGATGGTGATCATAAGTGAAGATTCTGCTGGAATTGGAGCATTTTTGACCATTTTCCAGCCGGAATATTAAGAAATGTGAATGTCTTCCATAGGCACATCATGGCCTCTCACAATCCCCACTCTTGTTTTTTCGTTTATTTTAGCAGCCGGAGCAGCCGGAATTTCACCTAATCTCAATGTCTTCCATACCCTTCAGCCGGAATCTTTGCTAAATATGACTACTGGAATTCTAGACACATCTCAATTCCAGCTGGAATTGTATTTTTTTAAATGTCTTCCATAGGGGGGTGCGGAATACATCTGGAATAGCCCATTAGTCCATACCCAGCAAACACAAAAACGTTTTAAAAACATTTTAAATAAGTTATATTTTGGCTTTTGGTTTAGGTAAAAACGTTTTAATAACATTAAAATGTCGGGTTATATAAAGGTCATGATAACGTTTAAAAACGTTTTGTATGAAAACACACACACTACAACAATATTTTTAAATGTTTTCAAAAAATGTTATTGTAAACTATTTTTGCAAACATTTTTGCCAAATATTGTGTCAAATACTTAAATATCATTATGTTAAAATATTTGAACCCAGCAAACGCAGAAATGTTCTTAAAATGTTTTTTTCAAAACCTTTTAATAACATTTAAATGTCGGGTTATATAAATGTCATGAAAACGTTTTTAAAACGTTATTGAAAATATTTTGGGCAAACATTTTTCGCAAAATATTTTTTCAACCTCAAAATAACATTCTGTTTAGAATGTTTTGTATCAAGTTTTCAAGAATGTTTTTGGAATGTTTTTAAAACGTTTTTATACCCTTTATATAACCCGACATTTAAACATTTTCTGTAAAACATTTTTGTTTGCTGAGCAGTAGATTATCAAAAAATGTTTTTTAAGGTTATGAAAACGTTTAATACTCTTAATATACCCTTTATATACCGACATTTAAACGTTTTCTGACAACCTTTTATAACCTTTTGCGAATGATGTCGAAAACGTTTTGTGTTTGCTGGGTATTTGGATTTCAATACTTGTCAGAATACTCTCAGAACCTCATTCTCTCACGTCTTTGTTGTACAAGGCTCACTCAGTCATTTAATGAGGCAATACAAACGATCGAATTTGGTGTTGAAATGAGCACAATTTTGAGTTGCACCTTTTAAATAAAAAGCAATAATTTTTGTCAGTATTTTTGGAAAGACCATGTAATGTGTATTAGGCCTATTGTAATACAATATAATACTTACCAGTACATTCTCCACACTCATCATAATCGGCTACTCCACCACAGTCTCCATTGCAGTCAACCCCCAAACGATAGGACGCATCTGACGAGATACACACCCCGCATTTATCCCGCCCAAAATCACTTGCTCTTCCAGTGTTCCCATTCACACAATATAGACACTCATTGACAATGGCAGTACCTTGACAATCGCCATTACAGTCTCGGTCACCGTTACACATCCCTGAAGAGCAGGTAAGGTAACAAATAAATGATAAAGGGTACAATATTATAAATTCTGGGATGACAAGAAAATATCCAGCCAAGGTGAGATATATACATATCATTTAGTAGATGGCTCGATAATTTTCTACTTTTTCATATCAAGGATGAAATCAAAACTCGACCGGTGATCAACCGCCAGTTCCGGGCGGTTCCGTCCTGTTGGAACCGGTTTCTATTGTTCTAAAACTATTGTTTTCAGTATCATGGAAATGCCAAATATTCCATGCACAAATTCTATCACTCTTAATTTACTGAATGGATGTGCAACGCTATATATGAGATACACAAAAATGTTTTGTTTGTTTTCCATCCGTGCATATATGGTGAATTACTTAGAGAATAAACGATAGGAATTTTTATTTTGCCTATCCTCTACCGTGTGATAGACGACAGGCAGGTCCAATATTTTGAGTAGTGGATGCCGGCGCAGCTGGTATCCACTACGATAAAAAATATTGGACCTGCCTGTCGTCTATTATAGATAGAGGATAGGCAAAATAAAAATTCCTATCGTTTATTCTCATTTTTAGTCAGTTAAATATTATTTTAATAACCGTTTTTTAAAGCAAAAATTAAGTTACCGTCATAAAAACTCCCCTTTTTCTAAAATGAACGAAACGTGCGTGCGAGTATTCCGCACTGCGCCTACGCATACAACGTGATACATACGCGTACCTCTATGAGCGTGTTACGCGTTAACAACATTCATGATGACGTGGGTCGTCTACAGCCTGATAGACGACAGCCAAAATCATGCGATTGTCCAATCTGATTATGTGTCTACGTAATATACCACTCCCACTGACTAAGAATTAAAAATAAAACTTTATTTTAAATCGCTATACTGTACCTGATTGACATTCTCCCGCGTGTTGTAATTGCAAGTCCGGATTTGAGCACATTGCTAATTTTAAGTCACATGGGTTTCTAAATGTTTGTCCGTTCGTTCCACATTGAGGATCAGCCATTGTACAAATCGATTCATCGCAATTATCTAATCAATATGGGAAATAACGTTGTCATTAGTGATTGGTTGCTGTACTGGGATATTCCATTTAAAATCCACACTACCCTGTGGAAGATTTAGAAATGTCTTCTAAAGGGGAGTATGAATTTCAAATTCAGCTGCAAATTGAATGAATACATTAGGCAGTTCGTTTTAAATTGCATACTGTACACTCTCTTTGAAAGATTCAACCTGCAGAGGGAAGACGAGTGTCAAATATAATTGGTTAATGCGCTAATTCCATTTGAAATTCATACGCCCCCTGTGGAAGATATTTCCAAGTTCTTCCACAGGGGAGCGTAAACTTTAAAGAGATTAGCCTATTTTACTCACTCAATATACAGGGTGTCACATAAAAAGCGACATGCCACGTCTGTTAACAATTTGAGAAAGTCAGAACTCATTTTATAAAATTGTTCCGAATGTAAAATGAAATGGTTGCAGGATAAATTTTTACAGTTGCGTAAGTTCATACGACGTGCAGATAGTAAACAAGAAGTAGAAGATTAAAACATTCAACTGCACTCACCAGGTTATTTTCCCAAATAATTTCAGAACCAACTGGTTCCTTCCTCAGTGGGTAATAGTGTGTGAGAGCTGATCAGTGTTTACCCACTGAGGAAGAACCAGTTGGTTCTGAAATTATTTGGGAAAATAACCTGGTGAGTGCAGTTGAATATTTTAATCTTTCTACTTCTAGGATAAATTTTGGTACGTTTGTCTAATGTTTCTAAAAATCAATTCTTTTAGTAAACACGTGTTTCCTAATCGGAATTTTCTAAGAATGACAAAAATGACATTACAAATTTGGTAGCTTTTACGGTTCTTCAGTTGTAAAAAGTTCTCTATATTTTGGCCAATAACTAACAGACCTATTAAAATCTTTAATGCCACTTTTGAACTTCTCGGAAAAATGTCCTATTCATCACCTTTTTTTTTTTTTTTTTTTTTGATATGCGGAATGTCCTTCAAAATTCAAACAATTTAGATTTTTTTTTAATTCTCGATATAATACAAATTGTATGGCAAATTATTAAAGATATTATATTAACAGTCCTCGAAGTAAACTTTATAAATCTAATGATATGTACTTAAAATTAATGTGGCGGAAGTGCTCATCATTTGAAAACTTTGACTGTTCGTATAAATTTGAAGATATAAACTTTTTCCCAAAAAGATTTAAATGTATATCTTCAATACGAAAGGTCAAAATTTTCAAATGATGAACAGGTTTTCAGTAAAAATAATTTGATTTTCTATTTATTTGTCTGAATTAATTTGTAAACTTTGTAAATTAATTTATATTTTTGCATGCTATAAATTCTTGGTCAAAATCTATGGTTATGAATGTTGAAACTTTTGATGACTGCAAAAAATTTGAAGAGGAAGTCATTTCATATTTTTATTATCGTAGTTAAATTTAATAGTCCTAAGTCTACCTACCTGTAATGTACTTAATTCTTAGCTATACAGAACTCATTCACGAATCAGTGGATCATTGCAAAAATACAAAGGATATTATTCATGTTTCCTCTCAGAAACCAAGTATCCATGGAAACATTTAAAAAAAATATTGTTTACATGTCGACAATAATTGAGATATTATTTGTCAATGGATTGCAGTGAAATTTGTCTACATATTCTGGGCATAGTCCGTTTAATTTTCTGTAGAAAATTTAAGACATTGAAATAATAATTAGTAAAAATTGCGATTACATCGCAACGAACACTCGTACGTACAGGACTCATTTTACCACTTTCTCGTTTTAATTATAGTCTCACGGGCCGCACAATATTCGCGGGCGGACGGCATGTGGGCCGCGGGCTGTAGGTTTCCCGCACCTAATCTAAAGCAAATTCCAAAAAAAAAATCTGTGTTCTTTATGTTTCTGATGAACATCTGTTGCAACTCAACCACTTTTTTTTCAAAAACATAAAAATGTCAATTTTTAATAATTTGCCATTAAATTTGAATTATATATCGCGAATTTCAAAAGTTCAAAAGTCTTTGATATCAGAAGGACTTTCCTCAGAATGCAATTTGATGTGTCTGATGTACTCACAGGTCCCACAAAATACTGCGCAAACGTTGCTATCCAATTCCTTAAGCAATTATAGTCACATGATAGTTCACCCATTTCAACCAGAAACCATAATTTCTACTTGGATAATTAAAGGAAAGAGTACAGAGAACTTATGTCATTTATAATATAAAAACCGAACAAAAACTTACCTTTGATGTCGACAAGTTCCACAAGTGCCTTACA
Source organism: Amphiura filiformis (assembly GCF_039555335.1). Taxonomy (NCBI): domain Eukaryota; kingdom Metazoa; phylum Echinodermata; class Ophiuroidea; order Amphilepidida; family Amphiuridae; genus Amphiura; species Amphiura filiformis. The sequence goes on along the minus strand of NC_092635.1, from coordinate 61,403,798 downwards.
GAACTCCCGTGCATCTGCGTATCGTGTGAAGTTTGTAAAAAGGTTACTATGTGTTATAGTATCGTCAGAACTTGACCATGAAGCATTTACATGATTTATATATTCCATAAAACTGTTAACTGCAACTTGACATTGGTTGATATCAGTCATGTAAGACCAGAATTTCTCTTTCAAATCTTCCACAACTGTTGACGTATCTACTGCACGAGAGGTTCTATGTTCTGCTGCGATTTTGCTTTGCAGAGTATCACAGTCAAATTCCCCCGCAGATGTCGCAAATCCACTTAGAGTTCCAATAAGTCTCCACATGGCATTTATCCGTTGTCCGTCAAACTCACTTTCTAGTTTTAAAAATGTATCAATTGCATCCCAATCGTCACATATGTCATATGCGGTTTGTAGGGCACTAGGTAGCAAATCATCGAGCACACCGTTTATAAGATCTTTCAAATTCATTTCAGAATTAATCAGAGTTTCTATTGCAGATGTGACTGTGCTAGTATTCATGAAGATGCTCCCTCCGGCAAGATTGAGCAAAATTTTCTGAATTTCAAAGAGTGGATCGATTTGCCTCAATCCAATTGGATATTCGCTTCCATATATCAAGGGAACTACAATCGCCTTGCAAATTGAAACCGCGTGGTTTATGTCCCCATCATCTTTGAATGCATTGCACACCTTTCTGATCTCCTGAGGTACGTCACCAATCATAAACAATGTACTATTGTAGTGTTCACACAAATAAGCAAGACTGTCATACAAAGATGGCTGATTATACAGGTATCCATATAATTCGGCAGCTTTGTCAAAAGTAAGAAACGGAAGTATTTGTCCAGGTTCTTGAAACGGCTCAAAAGTTTCCAAGATTTCGGCCACATTGGATGGCACTGGTGGTGGACTATAAGAAGCCTGATCTGGTGGTTGCGTAAGTGCATCCACTACAGTAGTACAAAGGGTGTTCGAGGTATCGTGTCCAGTTAGAACAGGTAAATCCTCGTTAAAATAGGTGAAGAAGACGTCAACAACTTTGCCACAAACGATTTTGTCTTTGATTACCAACAAAGCATTAGATGTTATTTTATTCACAATGTCTTGTAGGATGGGATCGTCAGTTTCTTTTATACACGTGCCCCTGTTTTCGTTCGATGTTGGTATTAGGTGTAACAGCTGGTTGCAAAATTCTTCAGACGATTGGTAGTCTGCAAGTACTGCCAGCAAATGCGCGGGAAATTCGCTCGGAAAATCTGTTGAATTGCTGGTAGGAATATCTTCAATATTGATGTCATTCGAACATATCATATCATACTGGTTTCTTATGAAGGTCTTTACAACTAAAGACAACCCGTCTGTTACAGTCTGAATGAAGCCATCCATGGATAATTTAAGCATTTCTCCGCCAACTTCGCAGACACTGTAAGTGTTATTTATATCTAATCCAAATCGTGCCTTCGCAAAATCGTTAAGTGCCGTGATTTCTGGAGAAACTGCCCAAGATTGTTCTTCAAATATATGATCTGGAAACCCATCCGGGTATACGATATCATCATAGCCAATATTATCATCAGCGTGATCAAAGTATGTCTGATATTGTGCAGCTTCCGAGTAACAGTATTCTTGAAAGCGTTTCTTATTTGTAACAGCATCATTAGCAAGTATGCAAAGTTCGTATTCAAATGGAAAGTCATTGCTGTGAGATTCGATGTGTAAGATTCGACATATAGTTGTGAGACTACTACGTAGGGTGTTATTGTAGATATTACCGATCATCTGAACTAGCTGGTAAAATGAAACACCGGGTAGTACCTTTCCTTTGGTGGGTGGATGAAACTCTTTTGGGTAATAATACTTGTAATAAGCTGTAACATTAGACCAATCGAAATCAAGCTCCGTGTCGCCTGCATTAAACGCTTCAACCATTGCCGTGCACATGCTATCCGTAGATATAAATCCCATTTCCTCAGCTAATGTCGGAATAATATCCTTATGTGCCTTTTGTCTCTCACTATCAATGAAAGCAGCAAAAAGGCGGCAATGCCAAGAATCGGTATATACCTCTCTCAAGCTAACCAAGGATTTCGTCTTGAGAATATCTGTGTTTATATTCTGTTCAGTGCATAATATTTCACACATGAGTTCAATCGGCACATAGGTGTTTAAGTAAGCAAATAATTTTCCGACCATAGGACCTTCCACGGGTCCTAGATGCAGGTGTTTCCAATAGGTTTGATCGTAAGGCGGACATACCTTTGCTTTATTTGATGGAGTGGTTGTAGAGTGCTTTTCATGAGTAGATTCATCTGGAAAAGGCATATTTTCCGCAAGACATAATTTAGGTGCCATGCGAGATAGATGATCCAAAGTAAAATCTATAACCGTATCAAGAATATGTTTTATCGTCAATGTATCATCTTGGCTGACGATAATATCGGATAGACGATCACAAAATGCTTCATAAGGACTCGAATCGGAAAAACTCAGGATTCTGTTTAACATTTGCGGCAGATCTAATTTCATGGGTAAAGATTCGGTAGTGTACATGTAGAAGATATGGTCAAATCCGCTGTAATCGTAAAACCAATCAGGTAACCATCGGTTGAAGAGAAACCACGGCCAGATATTACGTTGCCGGTTTGATCCACCAGAATCTGCAGTAAGCCAGTTGAACACATTGCATTCTTCTTGAAAATTTCGTTGCTGTGATATCAAAGCTTCGCAAATTGCACGATCACTTCTACCTTGATCTAAGGCATCTTGGAAAGTACTGCATAACAGGTTGATACCTTCTCTAACAGTTGCACTATTCAACAGGTTAACAGCCACAGGAAGCAGATCAGTGAAGTTGACGCCATCGAATACGTCACCTCTGTTGAGGTACACATCAAATGGCTCATGCAATGTCTTGCCTTGAAAACGGTTGGTGTTGATCTCAGGTGTCCGCGAGGTAAATGTCTGGACAAGATAGTTGCAAAAACTTCTAACTCTATGGTACCCTGTAAATCGATATATTGCATCGGTGAAACCCTCTTTATATCGATGAATTTTCAGAAATTCGCGACACTTCGTTTCGTCTTCTAGAATTCGTAAGAAGGATCTTGTGGCTCGTTCAGCCGCTAGTCTTATTTCATCCAGCGTGTTTGACAGTGATGAGCACATCGCTTCTTTGCTATCAAAATGTAAAAGGAACTGAAAGATATCCGCAAGAATAGCTGAAGCTTTGTCCATTGAAGGCGTCTCTTGTCCTGCGGGAAGGGTAGTGGTGGTATAACCATCAGGTCCTAGCGGTAATGCGCAGGTAACTAAAATATGATCTCGGATGTAGTATTTAAATGAATGCATGATGGCACCTTCTACTAACACATTAGCAGGTTGATCTAGAGATTCAGCAACATTTTGGCAGATTGTATCGTAGTTTGGCCACAGATCGTATGCCTGTCGAAGAAGTTTGGTGATTGAAATAAACTCATGTCTATAAGGCATATTCCAGTCTCCATTAAAGGTAAATAGAAAGAAAGAATTGAATATAATGTTAAATGGTTGATTAGCATGAAATTTCTCACTCCATGCGTTATGATCATATCTCTGAAGGAAGTCTTTTTCGCATATATCCTTGAATGCCTTCCAATGTCCGCTTATAGCGGCTATTGACAATGCATCACACAATTGCCTATCTTCGGAGCCGAAGTCATCGAATGCGCTACACACTGCATTCAGCGCTGATAATGTCGAATTACCGGTAAGAAATTTGGATGAAAGACTAAGTAGTGATGTATATTGAGATGAAGGATCATTGATCGGTGAATGATGGTACCCGTAAATACTCATTCCAGTGTTGTATTCATGTTGAATATCTTCTATATTTCCCTCATAGTATTCGGGGTGTTCCGTAAACCAATATATATTATGAAGAGCGGTACAAAGTTGCCCTGTAGAAGAAAACCCCGTGTAGTTCGCAATTGCTTCTTCAAAGTCAGGATCATTATCTCTATAGGAGGACAACAGCTCACTGTCGCAGACCATGTCATCAAAAACATAGCGATAATAATTATCCTTGGCACGGTTAAGAATCTCATTTATTGCAGTCCTGTCGCCTCTTTCAAAATCATCAAGAGCGTTGCTAAGAACGTTACAGTCCCGTGCGACATGTCCTAGCACATTTGAAATCATATTATCAATAATGCTGGACGTGTACGCCGCTTCTTCGTCATAATCGTACGGTTCGTCATTGGAAACACTGCAATTCCTGGGGAAATGTCGGTAACGAAGAGCTTCGAAGAAACTGTTCCGTATTGCACGATCAAGGAATTCTTTACCCGTTCGACCTCTCAATTCTTGGGACATCAGGTCACAATCCATATTGCCACTCTTCCAATCCATCTTGAAAGCACCGTGTATTAATTCATGAGGTGATACCAGATAATGTCTCCATGGTGAATACCAAGATGAGTCAAAGGTTAAAAGAATGAACGATTTCAGAAGCCACCTGTACCCATCTCGAATATTGATATCGCTATATTTCCGATCTTCGTCATAATTATATCCATAGTAATTACCATTAACAAATTCCAACAATTCACACACTTCTTTGTAAATATCAACATCTTCCCCAGTGGTTAGAGATTCTCGAATAGGTAAGCAAATTGAATCTAGATCAAATTCAAACGAGCCGCTATCTTGACTGGATACTGCGTCCAAGATTCGTCTGGCGCTCAAACAGGCTTCAGCGAGGGATCCTTTGAAGGTGTTTTGATTGAGAACATCAGCAAACATGTGCATGATTTCCTCAAATGCAATACCTGGCAAGATTTCACCTTGTTTAGGGGAGTTGGGTTCATCGTGGTTCTCAGCTGTTATAAGCACGAACCCTATGCAGAGGAAATGCGTCCAAAACGTGGTAGCCATGGTGACTATCTACCATCCGTTAGTCCTGATAATCCACAGGAGAAATCGTCATCTCGAAATCGACATCTTTCAAGGCATCTGTGGCATTCACTTCTGGGTACATAAAAGAAGAAATGAGGAGCAATTACTTTTAGAAATATCAAGACTGGATTTGTGCTACATGGTATTCATTTATGGGTTTAAGTAATACGAAAGAAGTTTAGAAAATTCAATTTTAGAAAATGGAAATTATCCGAATCTTGGAAACTATTGTATGGACTATATTGGAATTCAACTATATGTTGATTCATTAATTAAGACACAAACATCAATTAGAAGGTAAAAGTGAAAGTTAATATTGATCCATTTTTATTGTCACAAAACGCACATCCAATAAAATTGATTTAATGTAAGGTGGAATGAACATAATGTGTTCTAGAATTCAAGAGTCGACAACCTTTTTGAAGCGGATCGAGTACTACAGTTTCTGGAAAGAAGGGCGGCAGCTGTTTACATATTTGAGAGGGTGCAGAGCGTAAACACGGAAGTGGTGTTCTGAACAGAGTCTGATTGGCTGATTCAATGATAGTCTGACAATCATAACTAGGCCAGTCAAATTAAGAAAAATAAGGGGTTAACCCACCACTAATTGCAACAGAATCCATTTAATCACCATTCATTTCAGAAAAGCATATTAAATAACACATCAATAGTCCCCGAAAAACCAAGTAGTGGAACAGTGCCTAATTTGCATAAATCCAAAATGGCCGCTTATGCAGAGGTTGAATTTAGAAATTAGTCGAATCTTGTTAAAAACCATATCAATGTATTGCTCTCATCATAAGGATTCAGAAAACGTATAGTTTGACATGCCTCTGACATACAGTTCTTGAGTTATAGGCACACCAAAATGTAAAATGTCAAATATTGGGGCCCATTGGTGTCATTATTGAAAAATGTTCTATCTGATCAGTGGCGTAGCGTGGGTCATCATAATGTCTCCGACCATGATGGGGGGGGGGGGCACTGGGTCTGTATGGGGGCACATGTCGTTTTTTGGCAATTTTCCTATGGGATTTTCTAAATTTTGCAATCGATTGGGGGGGGGGGGATGTCCCCCCGTGGCCCTATGACGCTACGCCACTGCATCTGATCGTACTCAAATTCAGAAATGAATTAAATGAGAACAGTTGCATTGTTTTGGATGTATTGTTAATATCATAAAATAGGTCAAGGTCAATAGGGCCATGTTACTAAGATAACAAACCACCTGACATAAGGCAAACTATTCTTTTTTAAATGTATATGCAAGCGGAGCAAATATGAGAGCATTTTTTATTATCAAAATCAGAGAATTTCTCAATGTTTGTCCCCTGTGGAATCCCAATTTTGACATTTGACCTTTTCCCCTATAACTAAAGAACTGTACATCGGAGATAGGTCAAACTATACTCTTTCTACATCCTTCGGGAATACATGGTTTTTAACAAGATGACCAACTCTGAAATTCCACCCACTGCATAAGCGGCCATTTTGGATTTACGCAAATTCGTCAGCGGCCAGACTGTTAATAATATGAAAAACAAAGAAAAAAATATCAAGTTTTAATAATTTGCCATAAAATGTGTCTAATATAATGTTATATAATTCTATTTCAAAGAATCAAAATTACTTGATATCAGAAGGACATTTCTCGTATTCAGAATGCAATTTGATATGTCTGATGTGCACTCATGTCCCAGAAAAAAATACTGTCCAAACGTTCATATCAGAGCCCTTTTAACACATTAAAATTCAACAGTTGAATATTAAACGCCAAATGTTCACTGGCAAGAATGGGTGCGGCAAAAAATACTAAAAAAGGGCAAGTGACGCATAGAAAAATATTGACATTATTTTATCATTACCTTTTTTACTTTTACACAAAGAGCTGACCCAAATTTATACGCCTATTATGTTTTCAAAAAAAGTAAGACATTATTTATGTAGGGTTCTATAGAAGACATCATTATTAAGCGATACATTACAGACCTTAAAGGCCAATTCAGTGACTTGCTCATCCGAAGGAACGTAAAAATCATCAGAATTAGCATTTTGGCAACTTTGTTGGTGCCATAGATGTGCTACTGCTAACATAACCTCTAGGCTAGTGGTTAAGCCGAAAGCCGTGTATTAAAGACAGAATAAGACATTTTACATGAATCTGTAATTTCTCTACTTAAGTAGAGAAATTAGCTACATGTATTTGAATGGGGCTTCAACTTTGTTAATACTGCTGTTTGTCTCTTGTTTGTGCCAAATGTTTTCATTTGAAAAATACCTAATGACAATTGTAATGGCTTATCCTTCACCTTTAGGCAATTTATCTACAATTTCGCTGGGATTACTGAATAAGCAGCCTTACCACCAAATCATTTTTCAATGGCATATAATTTTCTCAATTAGCCGACATGAGTCAATGCAATTTACGTCTAGAAACCACAATATCTTCGCTCCGTTTCTACCAACATGGCTATTCGTTGCCATAGCAATGGGACGCTACATCCAAGAAAATTGATCAATATATTGCAATACGTTATTGAAGCAAGCAAGTAATCCATATATCAGAAACCGGTCTCTACAGCAGCAACAGGCGAGGCTCAATTACAATTAATAATGCTTGAATGACAACAAATGAAATTTATTTGCAAAATCCAAATATTGCTATTCATTTTTTTCTGAGTTTTTCTTTTATTTATTTATTTTGCAAATTTTGTTTTGCTATGTCAAAACACGGATATGAATACGTTGTTCTAAAACATTCATGTACAATTAAAGATCACATTTTAAAGCTAATTTAAAAATAGATTAAAAAAACTGTTCCAATTTATATATTCAAAAAAATATCTAAAATCATGGTTGCAAACCTACCATATGAACATAATTTCTGATATAGTTGACACACAAAACAACATGTGTCGGAAATGGTGAGGTCACATGAATTCTATATTGTACTGATGAAAAATAAAAATGCATTTAAAAAGGGGTGTGGTGGACAAGGTTGTTCACAATGTGCAATATCATATATCTTTTCATAAAATGGTCAAAATAATTTTGAAGTGCAAAGATTAAAGTGGTTCAAAACATTTTGGTGAAAAATTTATTTCTTTGTGATCCTCAAATATCTCCATTCACGTGTTGTCCCCTCTACTCAAAGATTATTATCACCAGGTTTGGGTGACATGAGTTTGTTGGAAGCAGATCTATGACTAATAACACTTTTAAAAAAATGCGCACAGATTTATAGTGCGCTACGCACAGGCACAACGCCTAGACGTTGATCCACAAGCCTCAGCACACGTTACATGTTGTCGCTGACCATTACGGCCCACATCATTCCATAAACCATTAAACAACAATTCAGGGACTTTGCTGCTTCAAGAGCGCACACCCTAGACATTCCACAAATAACCATCGCAACCAGGATCAGCTCACCGAGTTTCGTACGGTATACAACGAGACAAGTTAGTAGTAAGTTCCTTGTCCAGGGGAATTTCAAGCTAACTCAATTTTCCACGAGAAACAAACTAGGCACCACCAGGGTTCGAACCCGCAACATATCGCACCATAGTCGAACGCCTTATCGATTGAGCTAACTTGACTGCTAGTTAACTAATTTCACCTATACCTTTGGGTTGGTTTTTATCTATTTAAACACGTTTCTGTTTCTTTGTCCCCCGCCATTTTGTCAATAGATTGCTAGATTGAATAATAAAAATCATACAAAATATTATGGATTGTATTATACAAATCATGCAACATTTTATAGATTATATTTTGTGATAAATATCATACTATATATTATTCGAATATCAAATAATTGTCGAATGTCCCTTCATAACACATAAAGCTAGTTATATTAAAAAATGTTTAATATACTACCCGTGCATTCTAAACTGTTTAATGTATTCAGCAATTCATAGAAATGGACATATAACGTATGTCAAAAGAAAGGCCGGTTGCATCTTCTGAATTCATGAAAATATGAATAATTATAATTATGTTATTAAAAAAGATGTAAATTAAAAACACTGTTTCTTTATTAAAGTTGCTATAATAATTGGCCTGACAGAAGGGGGACTGCTCTATAATCCGAAGGTTCTAAAATCCGAAGGTTCTTTAGTCCGAAGGTTCGCTAGTCCGAACACGTGTTCATAGCATTCGTTAGTCCGAATTTTAAAAGAGGTTCTCTAGTCCGAAAAAAAATTGAAAAGAGGTTCTTTATTCCGACGGTTCTTTATTTCGAAGGTTCTATAGTCCGAATTTTAAAAACGGTTCTCTAGTCCGAATATGAAAATAGTCTCTATAGTCCGAATTTAAAAAAGGGTTCTATAGTCCGAATATGAAAATAGTCTCTATAGTCCGAATTTTTAAAAGGGTTCTATAGTCCGAATATAGAAATAGGCTCTATAATCCGAATTCAAAAAGGGTTCTCTAGTCCGAAATTGTAAAACGGTTCTATAGTCCGAAACGGATACCGTGTTCTTTAGTCCGAATCAGTAAAAAGGTTCTATAGTCCGAATTTTTAAAACATTAACATATACTGCGCCCTCTAGCTAGATAATACTAAAGCAGAGTCTATGGCAAACGGGATATGACGCTACTGCTATTAAAAGGGCGCACACCACCAAATCACGATGTAATGACGATGTGATGTAGATGGATTCCGGTAAAAACAAAAATATTTTTAGAGATATTTTGGCCTTTCTGTGGAAAAAAGAGAGGCATGTTATAGCTTAAATAAATATTTGAGACCTACACATGAACTTGGATCGCCCAACAAGTTGCATAACACAATTTTTAATAAAGTAGGCCGTCGGATTGAAAAATGGCCAGAAACGGGTTTTCAGGGTCTACCCTGAACGGGTCGAAAATGAAAACGGATACAAATGAAGAAAATATCACCAGAATAAAGGTGAACGTTAATGTATGCTACGAAAAATATCCAGAGAAACCAACCATGTTGAACTTCAGCGGATTTGTATTTAACAAGTGATGATTTGACACTGAAACAAATGATAAAAATAAAATTCGGACTATAGAACCCGTTTACCAATTCGGACTAAAGAACACGGTATCCGTTTCGGACTATAGAACCGTTTTGCAATTTCGGACTATAGAACCTTTTTTCAAATTCGGACTATAGAGCCTATTTCCATATTCGGACTATAGAACCCTTTTTAAAATTCGGACTATAGAGCCTATTTTCATATTCGGACTAGAGAACCGCTTTTAAAATTCGGATTAAAGAACCTCTTTTAATATTCGGATTAGGGAACCTTTTTTGAAATTCGGACTATAGAACCTTCGAAATAAAGAACCGTCGGAATAAAGAACCTTCGTAATAAAGAACCGTCGGATTAAAGAACCTTCGGACTAAAGAACCGTCGGACTAAAGAACCTTCGGACTATAGAGCTTCCACCGACGGAAGGACCTTAGTAGAAATATATTATTTATTATATAGATCTGGAGAAAGGCGCTTTATAAATCCAAAATGTATTTTAATTTATTTTTACACATAAAAAAGTGTCTGAAATATCTAAAATCATTGTTGCAAACCTACCATATGAACATAATTTCTGATATAGTTGGCACACAAAACAACATGTGTCGGAAATGGTGACATCACATGAATTCTATATCATTGCATATTGTACTGATAAAAAATAAAAATGCATTTAAAAAGGGCTGGGACAAGCTTATTCACAATGAGTAATAATCATATTTCATTTTATAAAATGGTTAAAATAATTTTAGAGTGGTTCAAAACATTTTGGTGGAAAATGTAATGTTTTGTGATCCTCAAATATCTCCACTCACGTGTTGTTCCCTCTACTCAAAGATTATTATCACCAGGTTTGGATGACATGAGTTTGTTGGAAGCAAATATTTGACTAATAACACTTTTACTAATTTCACCTACACCTTTGTGTTGGTTTTTACTATTTAAACACGTTTCTGTTTCTGTGTCCTCCACCATGACTAATTTTGTCAATAGATTGTATAATCAAAATCATACAAAATATTATGGATTGTATAGTACAAATCATGCAACATTTCATAGATTATATTGTGTGCTAAATATCATCATATTAGAAATCTAAACATGAGCTCATATCAGTTGTATAAATGTAATGAATTAAAAATGCAGACAAATATGAGTAAAATCTTGATGATATTATTCGAAGGTCAAATAATTGTCAATTATAACGCACAAAGCTAGTTAATATGTTATTTATACTACCCGTGCCGTTTAGACTGTTTATGTATTCAGCTTTTCAAATGAATGTACATAAAACCCATTTATATTGCCTGTTGGAGAAGTCATTACGTAGGCTATATCAAAAGAATGGCCGGTGTCTTAACTAGTAACAAACGCACGGCGCATGCGCGAGCCGGGAAATTCAGTTTTGGTTTTGAAACGTAAACAAAGCTGAATATCAAAACGACTCCATGCAGAAAATCACTTCTTTTTATAAAACTAAGCAAAACTACAACAATTACTTTAGGGAATATAAACACCAAAGTCATATCTAGCACATATGTCAAAAAGAAGTTGAAAATTCATCAGATAAGTGAGAAAGGGTCGAATTTTCGGTCAAAAAAATTTCGAAAAAATCATATTTTTTGGCCTTAAAACTTGGCCATAAAAAATTCCTGCACACCACCAATTTCATGATTTTTGTCCTCAAAAATTAACTGAGTAATCCTCATAGTGTTTTCAAGTCAATTCCCCGGGAGACGGAGAAACGGACATATAGAAAAAAGATATTTAATTTTATTTAATTTTATCCACAAATTGACACCTGAGTCGGGGCGTTGCAAACGTGTCGTACATGTGTAGGGACCGATTCTACAGCAAGCTTGAACTTCCCGGCTCGCGCATGCGCCCTGCGTTTGTTACTAGTTAACCGGTGTCATCTTCTGACACTCCCATAATTTCATTAAAATGAATAATTATTCATTATTTCAAAAAAAGATGTAAACTAAAAACACTGTTTCTTTATTAATAACATTATTTATACAAAGGCTCAATTTAAAAAGGAAACAATATAAAAATAATGTCGAATTTACACAATGGTTGAATACAATGTTAGAGAATACTTGTATACATATATACATTTTTTTCCACGAACCAGACTTTTACCGGTCAAATAGAATTATAATTGATGTTCAATAATTTAGACTTAATTTAAGGTGGTACTACACCCCTGATAAATTTTGTGACTAATATTGCATTTTTCTAAAAAAAATAACATCACACCGGCAACAAAGGTTATGAATATTATAGTGGCAAGGAATCCAATTACTTCACTGAAATTTCAAAGATATAAGACAAGTAGTTCATTATATATGTTAAGAAATGAGGTACATTCTAGCTGTACCTTTTTCTCATCATAGATAACGTACCGCTTGTCTTGAATCATTGAAATTCCAGTGTAGTAACTGGATTCCTTGCCCCTATAATATACATAACTTTTGTTACCATTTCTGTTATTATTTTTTGTAAAAAATGCAAAAATAATCACTGGTGGTTAAAACTGGGTCTAATAGTGGTTAAAACTGGGTCTAATGTAAGCAGTTGAGGTATGCAATACACACAAACAAATATTACGCAAGTACACAAGTGAAGGAGATCATTACTGATGCTTTTAAAATTGTTTCCCCCAATTATGATATAAAATTGGATCAATTGAGCCCATGTTTATTGGTCGAGCTATGAGTTTTAAAATATTGGACGACACGTGGTCGAGTCCAATATTTTAAAACTCATAGCGAGACCAATAAATATTGGGCGTAAAGCATTATTATGTTTTGGATCCAATATTTTCACACATTTGGATTCATCAAAACATAATAATAAGTAAAGTAGGTAATGGGGTTGTATTTGTTGTCATGTTTAATTGTAACACTTTAGGTTGGTAAACTGTTCATTCTTTCTTATTTAATATATTCAGTTTCCTCTCGTAGCTAGCAATCGTTCCCCATTGTGGTTATTTGTTCTTGTGCAGGATGCATATCCCCATTATGTTTAATTGTTTTTGTGCAGGATGCGTATCCCCATTTATAATACTATGAAATAAAAGACATTGTTTCACATTGATTTCTGCACAATCCTCATTTTGCGAAGCTTTTTGTTAGTCATAAGACTAAAATAAGTTTGTATTGAAAGTACCACACACTTTTATCTAAATTTAAAAGATAAAAATAGATATCACATCCACTCACTATCATTTCTCACTATATTTACCCCCTGATGTAGGAGTTTCAATGATTTCTATGATTCAAAGTTTGAGAGATCATTTAATTTTCCTCCTCATTAATATGAATTCTTTTTGCAACAAATTCGTTTCGCTTGAAAACTTGCCCTACAACTGCTGCGATTGCAGCAATCACATATTTCCATTGAAAAAAGCAATTCCAATTGACACTGCGAACCAACCAATATTAAATGGAAGGGGAAAATACCAATCCCATGCCACCTGCAAATAAATTCTTATAAAAATATGGTTTATATTCATATTTATATTTTGATTATTCCAAATTAATTGAGAAATTTAGATCAAAATAGGAAATAAGCATTTCCTTATATAAAAAAAGGAGGAACACAGCTCCATGATTTAAGCTAATTTACGAAAATGATGAGCATTACACAGATCTCTCCAAACAGCTGTGTTGTCATCACTTGTATCGTTGAATCCAATACGATGGAGACAAATACCCAGTAAACTAAGTGCATAAATAGCATCTGATCCAGAATTGCACTTACGTTGTGTACGTTTCAGCAAGCACTGTTGCCTTTGTCAACTTTGTGAACAAATACAATGGAGGGTGGAGTCCATATGCTATGCAGATTAGACAGCGCCCTTTCCAGTTTCTGTGGTTTAGGTCTACATGTCATTTGCCGGTGGTGTTCTTTAGATCTTTTTGTTTCTGTGCTCTTTCTGCTCATCGACAAATTAGTATTTTATTTTATTTTATTTTATTTTAAAATAAATGTACACCTAAGTGTTCCTGCTACGTCTGTGTTGTGAAAATTCTCCTGCCATTTTATCGAGATAAACTTCGGGTAAATGTCATTGTCATGATTGAAAAGCTACAATTTGGACTTTGGAGTCTTTGATGCACACTCGTGTTAGTGGGCTATTGCGGTTGAAATCCACACACCCCATATATTGTGGGAGATATGACCTTAATCTTCCACACAGGGAGTACTAATTTCAAACTTGGTTACCTGAATAGATGACTTCATTTGAAATCCACACTCCCTGTGTGGGAGATCAAGGTCATGTCTTCCATAGAGGGTGTATGGATTTCAACCAGAAAAGCTAATGCATGTGTATAGATAATATCATAATATGTAGAAAAGGTCAAGCATGTGAGTTTTCGCGATGGTGGTTTCAGCGGTTATGAAATATGCAGTAAATATAGCAAAACAAGGTATATCTGACCATCAATATGGCAAACACAGATCTTTGATATATTTACTTGACCCGTTTTGGCCAGTGAGCAAATATAATTTAAGGCCCATTCAGTGATTTTCTCATCTGGACGATCATAAAAAATCATCAAAATTCAGATTTTGGTACCTTTGTCATTGTCAAAGATGTGCTAGTGGTTCAGCCGAAAGCTGTGTATTTAAGGTTATTAATTATTTTAAACTGTTGTGATTTGGTAGTTCACAGCATCTTACGAATGGTAGTGGGCTTTGGCAAAAACTGCATTGCTCAATTCATAGCGAGCGTGTAGAAGAATTAAAATATCACAGATATACTTTTATAGGTGCTGCGGTTCTTGAGTTCTTATTTTTACAGATGTAGGGAGGGTCACTATGATATTAATGTCAATAATTATGTTAAATTCAGCCAAGGGAATGGGAAGGACCATCCCACCACTAGATTATCTTCCGATCCATTTAAACTCAAAATTCAACGTTGCAAAACCGAAGCGCACATGACTTTTTATTTTAATCGCATTGTGCAGCTTTGGAATCAGCTGCCTTTGTCTACAAGGACAGCCGGTTCCTTTTCTTCCTTCAAATCCGGGGTGGTTGAATTTTTGAATTCTCATTTTACTCAAAATGTTTGTTCTTTGAAAACATGCTCTTGGAGCTCTTACTGCAGATGCTCGAATTGCAGGCTTATTTAATTTGGGATGGGGCTGTGATGGGTTTTTTTTTCCAATAATTTGTTTTCAAAAATCGAAAGGTGGGATGGTCCTAGAGGTGATTTTGCACCTGTTTGTCCCATTCTTTTCGCTGGCATTTTATTCTTTACTTTGTCTTGATTATTAGTATGTGCAATATTTATATAATATATTTATCTTTGGAATTGTATATGAGCCAGTGATGAAGCATAATAAATAAATAAAATAATAAAATAAATTGAGTTACGTTGTAAAGAGGGCTGAAACAACAACACTTTTGTAAAACGTACATAAGTAATTAACAACAATAGATTAAGCAAGTTTGCAAAGTATACGATTTGTAGAATGAACTTTTGCAAAACATCAAAGTGTTAATTTTCAATAATATATTGATCTAGATAATGAAAATCGATTTTTAGGTTGCTTCGACCAACAATACTTCGTCTACCCTTAAGACAAAATAAGGCATTTACATAAATATGTATTGAATGGGGCTTCAACTACGCCAATACTGCTGTTTACTTCGTTTTTTGCCAAATTTTTCATTTCAAAAATATCAAATGACAACTTGAATGACTTATCCTTCACTTTTAAGCAACCATTTATAAACAATTTTTTACACTTGCGCTGGGATCACTGAATGGGCCTTTAAGAACACCTGTACTATTGGTATTGCATACTATATAATATACCCACGCGAGATAGATCCTCACGTGTACATTTTTTTCATTATTGATTCAATAGTGTAAATATAATGATTATATATTTTTAGATATTTTGTTTTATAAAAAAAAAACCTATAATGACAACGTTCTGAATAGCATTGTTTTGCATTATTTAAAAAATGGCATAAGAAGTGTAGTAAATTGCAACTGGTAGTACTTACAATCATATGCAGTAAAACATTTCACATATTCGATACAAGAGTTGTTTTTCCCGATATTGGTTATTCACATGTTTTTCCCGATAAGGTTATTAAAATGCAGCAATATTTATGTCTAAATATTCACAGTTTTGTACTTCTCCACAGCATTTATGTGACCATTTTGTATTCCTAGTAAGCAATGGTAAGAAAAAAACGGCGCAGATTGTCCACTATTCATGGTAGCACTAATCACATTGTTGCTGTTAAATTGCTATAGTCGCTCTGATGATTGTTTCAAAATTATAAATAACAATTAGTTCAACGTTAGCGCCTGGTGGTTTGACGTAGCAACAGTCAGCTCAGAGGAAAATGTGAATGCCAAGTGCAAAGATGCATATCGATTATTATCGATTCAGAATAGGTGGCGGCAAAATGGTTTTGGCAATGGGTAAAATAGAAGAATAGGTGGCGGCAAAATGGTTTTGGCAATGGGTAAAATAGAAGAATAGGTGGCGGCAAAATGGTTTTGACAATGGGTAAAATAGAAGTGTTAAAACTTGAGCTCAAGATTGCATTTTAATACTCAGAGCAACGTTTACACGTTATCATGTTAATGGTCAATCAGTCATAACGAAGGAGTACATTATGAGTACACGAAAGTGCTTTTAAGCTTTTAGGGAGGATAAATACTCCCTAAAAGCTGAAGTCTGGTTTATGAAACAACACATCTGTTAATCATGTTAATGCTAGTGGAAACAGAGCGGATCCGGAGGCACGCTTGTTTTCATGAAAATATTGTGAATGGTGAAAGTAACATAATTTTTGAGTATCATCGTTGCCCGAGGATACTATCGCTGGATATTACCAGAACTTTGAGTAGAGCATAACATTGTAATCCTCAACAAGAAGAGGCCGAGGATCAGGTAAGTATGTAAGCAATGTATACCGTGTGTCGAAAGTCCGTTCCGCCTTTATTCCGACTTCCCATGGAGCGTAGCATCAATATGGAAGTACCCCCTCTGTTTATTTGCCTTTTGGCTACTAGCTGCAATGAATCCAAAGGCGCATTGCAAAGAAAAAAATATGTTGGCCGTTGTTCTAGATTTTTAGAGCTAATTTTGTATGTATTGACAAATTCAAAGGTCTGCAAACCTCGGATTTCAATAGAAAAACAACAATAACCGAGGTTTGCATACCTTCGGAGGTTATCGACCATAAAGAGACAACAACTTCAAATAAATTGCTAAGTGACATTTTAATTAATCTAAAACAATAATCAGTAACAAATTAATTTCAAATTAATTGTGTAAGTTTAATTTAAAGCATGTTAAAATGGGTTTCTTATGGGGGGAGGAACAGACTTATGACACACGGTATAGAATTAACCATGTAATGTTTTTGTCATTATTAGAGAGTTTGCTAAATGCGATTTAAAAGCAAAAACATCAACGTCTAAAGGAGTATAGAGGAAATTCAAGTTTCAAAACCATTCTGCCATGAAAGCCTCTAGAAGTCGACGTGAACGCGAAAATCTATAATGAGCAGTAAATTATGAACAAAGATGCGTCAATTTAAGAACAATTGTTTCTATATTTCCTCATTCAAAATAAAGTTAAGATACCAATTATTGGAAATACCTTTTGGTTTGGGTAAAAACACGCCACTTATTGTTGAAAATTATAGTGATATAAAATATTTTTTGTTTCTGTCAAGCTAGGTATATACCTTTGTACACGGTAAGAATTGTAAGTTATTTGTGACTTGCTACCACGAAATGAGTGTAAAGTCGCAAGTTGGCAGTTTCAAGACGCCCTGGCTACTGCGTTATTGTACTTCGCTTCTTACGCACCTTTTCAAGCTAGTAGTATGTCTGTATGTCCTTAGTGAACGAGGCACAATGGGACATTCTCGAAGGAGAGTACAGGTGTACCAGTGCACGGCAAACAAAGAACATCAACTCAGTCAGTCAGGATGTCTCGAAACTAACAACTTGCGACTTAACTCTCATTTCGTGGTAGCAGATCACATTTGAATGAATCTTTATTTCCATAATAAAAAACAACAAAATACAAAGAAATTCAACATCGAAAAAATTAAATAAAACTACAATTATGGAGGAGATGCATGGCCAGCATTGACCATCCCCTTTACAGAACTAAATTAATACAACAAACAGAGTATATTAAGCCTATCACACAAGAACAAAAACGGGGCTCCAAGAACTAGTTATAAAAAGAGATTTGTTGTGTTTTATATTTGTTTCGAAAATGTTTTATTGAGTTTGCTACTTTAAGGTTATCGTTCATAACAGTGGGCCGGTAGTCCTGATTGAATGATCAGTGAATACTTTCTTGTTTCTTGTTTGATTATACTTATTACTGTTTCTTGTGTGATAGCTATGAATATCGGATCGTTTTAGAAAGAAACTGTCAAATGAACATGGCAGTTGTTTAATAGAATATTTATACATGTATACACCTAGTTCTAGTTTGAATATATCAAAAACATTGAGCATATTGAATTTATGAAATAGTGGTCCAGAATGGCTTCGATAATGGCTATTCGAAATGGTTCTCATGGCCCATTTTTGGAGTAAATGTATTTTATCAAGATATGTTTTACATGCATTCCCCCATGTAAGTATACTATAATTAATATAAGGCAAGACAAGCGTATAATAAAGCGTGTGCAAAACACGCCCAGGTATAAAAAATTTCAACTTGTTTATCATACCTATATTCCGTGAAATTGTTTTTGAAATTCCGTTTATGTGACCGTACACCACGAATGAGCCGTAAATGTCCTCAATTGTATTCTGAGTTACGGTGTAAAATGGGCATGAAGGTCGTATTCATAGGTATTTCAATTTGGTGCTACGTGTATCTCATTTAATGAGATACACGTAGCACCAAATTGAGGTACCTATGAATACGACCTTCATGCCCATTTTACACTGTAACTCAGAATACAATTGAGGACATTTACGGCTCATTCGTGGTGTACGGTCACTTATATGGTTTTTCCATGATGTGAGATTTTCATCAATAATTACACCTAAAAATTTGGTTTCAGTTACCCTCTGCAAGTTTGTACCATCCAAAGTAATATTTCTGTTAACTTGCTTAACATCCAAATAATGTAAAGCCCTCCTTTTTCTTAGGGCTGATTTCATTATTCGTTCTTGTTCGAGCAACGTCCTGTTCCTGAATTCCATGTGAAAATCTCTACGTGCCTGTATACTTAAACGAGTCAGTGGGACAAAGACACTCTAAGTACATGTCTAATGTAAATGAATACGATGTAGCAGTCTATTATAGGATCACGTGTGAACAAACTTAATTTTAATCATTTGACTTAAAACTGGAGCCGCATTTTGAATTTAAATCATTCTTTTCATTCATATTTTTACCATTAAAAAGATAAAGATGATATTTCAGAATATGCAACAACAGACTTTTCAACATTGAGAAATAAACCTTTGAAATTGTGTAAAGTTGTTTATGGACCACACTTCTTTCATTTGGAGTAACCAGTATTTTTGAAATTAATGAAATCTACGAAGGCTGTGTTCTGGATACATCGACCTGTCTTTTGTTTAATCGTGTTAATTGTGACTATGATTTAAGGGAACGCCTAGCAACGCCTCCACAGTATTTTTCGTGAGACATAAGAGTACATCTAACATATCGAATTGCGTTCTGAACACGAGGAATGTCCTGATGATGGTAAATGAAAACAAATTTAAACAAATTAATATTTCTTTTATTTTTTGATATTTAACAGTCCTCAAAGTAAACTTTATCAATCTAATGATATGTACTTTAAGTGTATGCGGCTGGTAGTAAAAGCCGACCATCATTTGAACATTGAATTGACCTTTCGTATTGAAGATACACATTTGTGATGCGATCAAGCAAAATCAGTCGGAACTCGGCAATAAGAAATTTTCACTTTCTTACAGGATAGTAAAACACATTTACAAAGCTGGATTTTGCAGAAAACTCCATTGAAATTGAACAACCAGTTCCAAAGATATGAGCAATTAAAGAGTTTCCAAAACAATAAGAAACAAAAGGAAATATTTCCTTTATTTGGCTATATCTCAAAATCAATATTTCCGAGTTCCGACTGATTTTGCTTGATCGCATCACATTTGTTTCCACAAAATTCGTTCCGCTCAAAATTGATTAATCAGATCATTTATATAATACTCCTATTTAAATCTATTTAACCTTTAATTTTCATGGAATGTTCATTATTTTATCTTTAAGTTTCATTTTTACCTTTAATTTATCAACCATTATTTTATGATCCGTGACCCATAATTGAGTTTCTGTAGCTGACAAATATTACTGGTACGTGGTATATTTGGCCAAAGACCTTAAATACAGGGATATCCAGCCCCATCATTGTTCAATATAAATATGGATTGTGTCTGAAGTGATCTCTGTTTCGCCTGGACCTGTTCATGCTGTTGGATATGTAGCCTAGTTTTGAATAGCGCGGCCACTCGTATCCATTAGCCTCATTCTCAGTATAGAGTCGGGCCTACCCGCAATTGTTTATATGAAATTGAAAATCTATAAACAATTGAAAATAAACGCCACGCTGAAATTAAAAATATTTCCCACACGTAGAAATTAATTACATTAACACATGTTCTCACCGTGGCAAATAGTTTCACAAATATTACTCTCCTCCAACGTGACTGCCATTGCAATTGACCTTTTTGGTAAATCCCATAAGCCTTTGCGAGTACACCTGAGATGTCGTCATTTGACGTCACGCCGACTTGCAATGCGCAGTAACGATGTTCGATAAACGATGTGCGCATCGGAACAGATCGCCGTGACGGCAAATGACGACATCTCAGGTGTACTCGCAAAGGCTTATGGGATTTACCGAAAAGGTTATTGTTATACCGATCCGGTTGGTTTATTGCGTATACTCTGTAGCAGCGAAACACTTCAACGGTACTGGCACTGTTGGCTATCCCTGTATTTAGAGTCTTTGATTTGGCTGTCTCCCAATGCATTGGTGCGTGAACACACTACCAAGTATATGCTAAACGACGTCACTGACTCTATTGTGAAACCCAGAGATAAAAGGGAAGTTCAAGTATAGCGTACTTTTGACCCATGTCTGTGTACAGTTTATACATACATGTATGCAAGTCCGCAACAAGCGTTGATAAAATATAGACAAGCCTGTTATTTATTTTACTGATAAGTAACCTATTTTGATCATCATTTTAGTTTTATATGCGAGATCTTTGGGTTCTTGTTCTTTGAGCTACTTTGGCATATATACTGCACTGTTCAGGTAAGATTTAAGTCATAATTCATAATTCACTATATTATTATACACACGGAAACAATTTGCCAGAAAAATAATGTGTTTTGGGGAAATATGTTATATTTCCGTGTCAAATTTTATGGTGCATTTCTTTCAATCACGCGTACATTTCATGTCTCGAAAAACCAAAGCTTTGGCAACTTGACATTGAACTTTAGTCAACGCACATGATTAAAGGAATGCGTAATTCCCATAGTCAGGCCCGCCTGCCCATAGTAATCGACCCAATAATCAAGTACCAAAGTCTATCATTATAAGCAGGCAATGTTATAAATACAGCTGCCTACCCTGTAAATTTATGCAAAAAGATTAATGGTAAAATCTAAATCCTATATCCTATACCTCTGAAGCAATTGACGAGTTATAAATTAATATTTGGCCTACCAGGTATATGAAATAGGGATGGTGTAATAATTATGTGTACCCCGGGGTGATGATTACTAGTATAGGGGAGCAAGCGATTTTTGGCAGGTCGCAATTAGGTAGAGAAGCAAGCGATTTTGGCACGCATATGTTTTGGCTCCGTTCCTATATTACGCCCTAAAATGAATCTGCTAAGGCGGATCGGATATCAGGAGCCATATGTTTCTAGTTTTAGTTATTGAACTAAATAGGATATTAGTCAAGGAGGCCATAAATTGACTTTATCTTTCCACAGGTCATGATTTTGAGTTAAGATCTAAAATATACGGTTAGTTCATTATGATACTCCTGGGCATACTCCGACTCGTCTTAAAAGCCACATTCTTGGAGAGCACATGTAGATCACAGTTCTGATGTATATCCTGATTCAAACACTGTTGACTTGAACTTATTATATCCTTCGCGTACAAATCCTTGCACAGATGATAATTTCCAAAACGGTGCTGCTTTCACCATTCACTCAATTGTTACACTATAATAACCTTTACAACTTACCCAACAGTTGTTCCAAGAAATCAAGATGGATGTTGAGCCAGGTCACTGCTGGCGATGCGAGCGTATTTTACGTAATTCTGGCGTACCATGTACCGGATGTGATATGGCTAAATACTGTAAGGAACGATGCAGAAGAGAGGACATGTTTCGGCATAAACCGGAGTGTGAAGACTTCGCTGTCAAGAGATGCAGTAACCCTAAGTGTCATATAACGGGCAAGAAATTGAAGGAGGTACATGCACTATGGACCACAACGGCCTCATCCCAATGGCATAGTTCAATAACCTCAATGAAACATTCATAGTACAAAATTTGACCTCAAGTTGCAAAGTATGAGCTTTTGTACCCAAATTTTCTAAGGTCATTCAATGAATGTACAAATGTATTGGAGTTAAAGAACTCAGTGCCCTGATAGATGACCATGTTGTGGGTCCTAGTGATGTTGTATATTATATTATCTGGTACGCCACCCCTGTCATACACCCTCTGATTATTTTAAGACCGATGTAGACTCACTGAAACAAAAAGTGCAGCTCATGGACACCTTGATAACCCTAACCATGTAAAAAATATATACATTTAGTCTAAATATCACTTTCCAAATTTTGTTTCTTTTAGAAAATATCTATTCTACAATCATGACAATGGGCCTTTTCAAGTATTCCGTTTATATCAGCCTCATTGAACTTATTGTTCTGCTTGAACATCTCATTATTGTAATTTATATTGATTTTAGTTTCTGGGCGCACTGCGTCACATCTAAACAATCCAATAAAAAATTCCTCCAAATATCAAAAACCATAACAACTATTGTTGTTTTTCACACTTTCTACGACCCATCTATTGAACTTGTCAATCAAATTTGAGTCTTAACAGTATAGAAAACAAAAACCACAAGCTATAGTTCTGCAGAGCCGAAAACTTGAAATGGCCCAATGTTGCGACTTAACTTGGGAAAATAAAGGTGTTTTATTGGGGGTGGCTTCTTAAATCATTTGTCACACTTAACAGAATCTCAAGATACATGTTTACACAGTCACTTTCCCATAGGAAGTCCTTGAAATGTTAAAAATTTTCGCGACTCTCGGGTGATGATAATCTGTAATCATGGTATAAATTTTTCTTTTTACATTTTCAGTGTGCGAGTTGCAGTGATGCCTGGTATTGTGGATCAGCCTGTCAACGTGCACACTGGCCGAAACACAAACCCACATGCCAAGAGCACACCGAATCGATCAAAGTCTGCATGGCCAAACTTAGAGGGAAATTCTCGCACTACGTTCAAGTGGCAAGACCAGCGTTCGTCCCTTGCTACTTTGGCAATTCAATATCCAATGATCTTCTGAAGCTTAAAGGTAACGAGTGGAAGAAAACGACCAATCCAGATGATCCTTGTCTGATGAAAGACTACTCCGTTCTCTCCGTTGGATGCGAAAATCTGCGTAATGTGATCGAGACTACCGCGTGTCTTCCTGAAGAATTCAAAGGCAATGTAAACTTCACATTGAATGATGTTGATCCTTTCGTGCAAGCGCGGAATGTGCTCTTCCTCTATATGATGTTTTATTACAATTCACAGGAGAAGATTGAGTGTACAGTATCGACAATCTGCTACTCTCTACATCTGGAAGAAGCCCAATACAACCTACTCGTAAGTTGTCTTAGAGCCCTGACCAAAATCAGCGGCACAGCACTTGCAAAGATCACCGATGGCGTCATGTCAGTCTCTGATACAGACATGGCGCTTATGAAAGAAGTCTGGCAAGGATGGTTGAATTTGGAATGTCGAAGAGACAAGCCCAATTCTACCAATCTTCACGAACAACGCGCCAAGGCATTCGCGGACGACCCCATTGCACCTATGGGTGTTGACTTGTACCGTAGACAGATTCCTCAGATGTACGTGCCTTCGGTGGATGAATGGCTTGAACATGGCGTCTTCATGCCAGGCGGAATGGCCAACGGAAAGTACGATCTATGCTACGACAACCCCACATTAACTGGCTTCAGTCTAAATCGAGTTGATGAGTATCGCGATTCTCCCAAAGAATACGAGCCGTTTGTATACTGCGTACCCGTCGATATGTATCCATTCGGTACATGGGATTATCTGAAGGCGAAGAAATTCAGCGAGAGTAGTTCTTTGATTGATACTTACTTCATGTTCATTAGCAGTCGCTACACACAGATGATATCAGCCATGCTGTCTAAAAGCATCACAATCCACTTTCACATCGGTGATTGCCTCAAGATGCAAGATGACTTACCGCCAGATACCACATTCGACCGCATTTTTACTTCCAATCTAGTAGATGATATTGGGACATTGACTATTGCAAAGGCTATGCGACCTCTGTTGAACCCTAACAACAAATGCGCAGTTCTGATCACGCAATACTGGAATTGGTACAACTGGTTTCCTAATGCAATCGTTGATAACATTCCGCACGTAATGGATGGTACTTACGAAAGATGCCTAAAAGCTGCTGCTAAAGATACCGAGCAACACGTCCCTATTTCGCGGTTCTGGATCCAAGAGTACTACAACAACACGATCTACTTCGTTCACTACCTACGAGCGGATTATATGTGTTGTATTCAAGATGATCCTCTCGATTTGCCGTTGGTGAAGTTCCAGGATGTTAGACACCAAGAAGGGCTTCGCATGCGCGATTTTAGACGCGAGTTGAATAAAGTCGTACCGTTTCGTTTTCGGCGAAACATTCGTCCGGTTACTCTTCTTCGCGGAATGTCCAGAAATTTGGAGTGGCATTGGGATTAAATATTAGTTGTTAAAGTCACAGCATTATTATAACAAGCTAAACAAACAGGAATACCAATCATATTGCTCATTTAAAGGCCCATTCAGTAATCCCACTTCATAATTCACAACCAAACACACTATTTCACGATTTATACCATACCTATTAAAAGGATCATCAATAAGAACAATGTGCTATCATGTCTATGCAGACGATATTCAAATATATAATACTTTCATACATTCGGATTTAGCATCTACATGTATTTAGTTGACTCTTTGTGCACTTCAAAATTGCATTGATGAAATCCATCTCTGGATAACTGAAAATATGCTGAAGCTGAACAGTGATGACTGAATTTTGTATGCTATCTCGCCTCATTTTAAACGTTCTTTACCGGACATTCAGTTGCAAGTTAGAAATGACATATCAAACCATCAGGAACTGTGCGAAATCTAGGCATCATCTTTGATGATGTAATGTCTATGGCTCCGCAAAAACATCTCTTTCCAGTTCTGTTTCATACCACTTGCGTAACATGACTCGCATTAGATGTTTCTTGGATTTTAACACCTGCAGTGGTATGTAAGATCACTATTTAAATTCTATCCAGACTGGATTACGGAAATGCTCTTCTGCTGGGAGCAAACACAACTCATGTTGACAGACTTCAGCGCTTTCAAAATTGGGGTGGAAAACTCAATTTTTCTGCATCAAAACGCGACTCAAAGTGCTTCTGTATGTGTTTAAAATGGACATGCTCCAGGTTATCTAGCTTCTTGTTTCACACCTTATCATCAATCACGTACCGGACTTCGCTCTGCTTCAGATACAACCCGGCTTACTGTACATAAATTAAATGCCCAATCTCTCCACTCTGCCGCAAATAAAGCTTTTTCGCTGGCTGCTCCAGGGATGTAGAACAATTTACCCATCACCATTCGTACTGCATTACCAGTCTTCAAGAAATTACTGAAGTCATATCTGTTCCCAAAAAAGTTAACTGTTGTTATTGCTCACTTTGTTTGTTATATGGTGTTTTTGCTTTGAATTTATTTATGCGCTGTGCTCTAGATGTAACGGCACTTCATCAAAGAATTGTTTATGTGTATGTATGTATATAATAATATGTCTTGTACAAGTTACCAAATTTGAATCTTTAATGAAAAGTAGACTAATTGGACAATGTTCTAGCATATATAAACATGAACATGAATTTATACAGCAATGTATACTTATCCGGTGGGCTTCTTCTTGTTGTTGATTCCCTTGATAAACATGAAGGTGTATAATCAATGAATTTAGGGAAGTTCTTTGTCATTCTATTCAGCAATAAAGTGCACATAATGGTGTATAAAAAATTTGCTTTAAAATATATATTATGAAAAAATGAGAAAACCTAAACTTTGATGCGTTCTAGAAAGATGTTTGGCGTTTGAAAAACCCAAATGACAAACGTTTTACATGGCAAAGACTTAATCCTGTGTGTAAATCAACCCTAGACTATTGGTTGAACAATTAAAATTGTCAGATAATCACAGCGACAGGCACTGATCATCTGGCAGTAAAGTTGTTTAAATTGTATACAAATAGTCAACATTAAGCAATATGATTGAAAATGCTATCACGAGGAAGTACTTTCAAAACGAAGATTATGGGATCTGTGCCAAAATTAAATCAGAAGCTTTGCGATTCGATATTGCTCTCTAAAAACAAAATGAATGATGTACGAAAAGAACTTTGTAATAGTGATGCAAAAGATTTACATGAGAAATATGTGAAAACAAAGTTAGATTTAGAAATAGATTGGCAGTAAAAAACGGAAGGGGGAAAGGTGAGGTGAAAAAAATTGGATTCAGGAAGATACAAATAATTTGGAAAAAAGAAATGTTGTGAATAAAACAATAACATCTCTGTGTGAATGTGATGGTAGCATTATTACCGACCAGGAGGAGTAACTAAATGAATAGGTTTCATACTATTGTTTCAAAAGAAAAGGAAAAAGCGCAGTGATTTATAGTGCACTACGTACAGGCACAACGTCTAGACGTTGATACACAAGCCTCAGCACACTTATCAGGTTGTCACTGACCACTTAGAATAAAAACACAGGAACTTGCCGCTAAGAAGCGCACACCCTAAACATTCTACAATTGACCTTCGCAGCCAGGATCAACTCCCCGAGTTTTGTACGGGTTACAACGAGACGATTAGCAGTGAGTTCCTTATCCATGTTGGCCAGGGTAATTTTAAGCTAACTCAATTTTACACGAGAATACCAATATCGATTATAAGACTGCTGCAAAGGCGTTAGCAAAAAGACTGCAAAATGTTTTATCATCAAAGGAAGATACATTGGTGAAAAACAGAAAATACAAAAAATCTAAATATTCCTGAAATGCTACTTTTTCTTGAATTCAGTAAGGCTTTTGATAGCATAGATAGAATCTATCTTTTCCCTACTTTAGGAGCACTTAACTAATAGTTCAGATTTTATGAAATGGGTTTTTATCACGAAATCATGAAATTTAAAATATATGTAAAATATATAGCGTCCTCAATTTACACACAAGCGTACAGTTTATAGAATAAAAATTACTACAAAAAGCAGAAAATGAATAATTTGATATAGAACCGAAAATCAATTTTATAGCTTTAAAATATATGTGTATGTGATAGCTGTTGGTATTGTACAGGTCTAGAATTGAACATTATATGTTTTTTTTATTAAAAAATATAATAAATGATCACATCAAACAACCGTGTACCAGATTGACTGTCAATTGTACTACAGACAGCTTCTTAAACAATTGATGGAGTTGTTCCATGTGTTGTTCCCAAGTTTGACTGTAAACAAGCAAATCATCCACAAACGCTTCACAACCATCTATGTCTGCCATAATTTGGTTCACCATTCTTTGGAGAGTTGCAGGCGCGTTTTTCAAATCGAATGGCATAACTTTGTACTGGTAAAGAGCAAATGGTGTACAAAATGCACAAATGTTTTGGCACGGTCTGTATGTGGAACCTACCAGGACCTTTTCAAAAGATTTTGCATTCCCAATTTATTTTTCCATGCAATCATCCATTCTTGGAATAGGATACGAGTCTTTGAAAGAACATTTGCACATCATATGTCTGCGTCTAACCTGTATGAACCATCAGCAGTCAGGCTTGGGAACAAGGATACATGGCGAACTTCATTCACTACTATTTGGTTCAAAGATAGGATTGTCTAGCATATAATCTCTCATTTTTGTGCCATGTTTCATTTTCAATGGATTGACTCTGAATGCATTGCTTGATTGGATTTGTATCATCAAGATCTATAGACGAATCCAAATACACGCATTCCTACACCTGACTAGCAGCCTTTAGTTGGGTCCCCGTCGGCTACAATGCATCCAAAATGTGAAATGATTCGTCCTTGGCGGAAATTTTAAATTACATTCCATCACCCGTTTTACACCTTCCGCGAAAACACATGTAGACAAAAGAATGATTTAAAGTTGTGCAAAGAAAAGCCGCCTTATACCTAGAGAAGGTCGAGGAGGGTTAATAGAATAATACAATAGAGATAATTCCGCAGGTAATCCCGTCGCATCTATTCATAGATGTACAAATGGATGAACAAAAGGACTATGTATGAATAGATGCGATAGGATTACCTCTATTGTATATATTATTTTATATCACTCATACATAAATTCTAAACAGTTCATTGGTTGATTACCATTTATCATTTTTACCATCACCCACTCCGTGTGATAGTCTTTACCATCATAGTGCTCTGCCGTAGTGCGCCTGCGCCAAGCCGTGCGCTGACTCTTAGACTCGCCGATTTAGTGATGGGGTGGATCCCAAAATGTGAAGTATATCACGGCAAAACATGGTGTTATGTTAATGAAAAAATGTATTTCCTACCTTAAATAGTATTTTAGTAATAGAATATATGTATGAGTGATATAAAACAAATATTAACTGTTTTAAATTCGTGTAATGGTCGAAATATAATCACTCGGTGAAAGATGTATTGTTCCAATGGAACAATCCATCTTTCACCTCGTGATTATATTTCGACCATCACACTCATAGACAGTTAATATTTGTATACTATTAACCCTCCTCGTCTTTGCATCTTCTCTAGGTGTTAGGCGGCTTTTATTTGCACAATCGGGCGTTCAAAACACTAGGTTGGTGCTAGCGGGAAACCAAAGATGGCCGACCAAATCCTGACCATGACTTGGCTCGTTGGATTCGTCTATATCATGAAATGCAGCATTTGTTCTACTTGGTGTATTAGGAAATATATTGTCAAATTTGTGAATCAAATTTGCAATTTGACTTTGTTAGTCTTGAGAAAAATTATGTTATTCTAAAAAACGTACATCTTACTGGACATAATTTTTGCCCCTGTGATAAATAATAAAGGTGATCAATTTCAACCTTGTCTTAACCCTTGTCTTAAAGAAATGTGACATACGACCATTTGGTAAGAAGTAATTCATTGGTAGATTACCAGTGCAGTCACCTAAAAAAACTACTAACCGTCTATTTTGAACGGGATGTCAGCCTTTTCGTCAGCCTCGTACGTCACGTCTCGCGTGTCCTATACCGCCTGTCCCTGGCCTACCCCCTTTTCCTCTCTGTTCTGGCGCCCTCACCTTTTGCCACTGTTGTGTTTTTTCCAACACACAAAACACACACCCCGTCATCGCGTCAAACTTTATATACCATGATGTTATTTTCTGAGTAAGTTTATTTATCATGTTTTACGATGTTTTATTATGTTAAATCGAGAGTTGAATATCATAATTACTAGTACATTCTTATATCTCTGTAACTACCTCGGTATGTTGTTGTATGGGATCGCTTTTAGAGAACAGGGCTATCAACTCTTACGCATTCGTATATTCCATCTCACACCAATAAATCTCACGCAAAGTGCGTCCAAAGTAGTAAAATCTTACGCATCGTAAAAATAAGTAGTTGTCCCTACTCGTAAAATTCGTCATGCCTGGAACCTGTGTGCGTATCGCCTACAAGTTGAATTCAGTATTTAATTTGGAGGAAGAAAATGTTCAATGTACTTAAAATACTAACTGCGTTCTGCATTATTTATTTAGGCCTATGCCTATTTATTATTTATTTATTTGGTAGATTACTAAGTAATTAATAATATTCCATTATTCATCGGTTTATTATTGATTGCTGATAACTTGAAAAAACTTGATTGATTGATCGATTGATAACCATTTCACACACACATATTCCTAGTTTATAGGCCCCTATGGAACGTCTATTAACAATCGTACATTAGATAAATAGGGCAGATATTGATTAATTCTATTTAGCAATATCACGGATTACTATCAAACTTCTCGCGACTTGGTAATGCACTGAGGTTTACAACAGAGAGGTCCCGGGTTCGATTCTCAGCTCTGCCTGGTTTTTTTTTCAAGGTTGAAAAATGCGATTTCTGAACTGCAAACTTATTTGGCGCGCTATCTGTGCTGGTCCTTTTCTGATGGCTGTGTCTCTTACAGGCACACTACCTCTGGAATCCAATTCAGGTTCCCTCCCATTACACATCCCTTAAATTTTCTTGTTTTAGAGCTAAATATTGTACAGTCCACTGGCTAGCTGTAAGAACCTATTTTTAATTTCATCTAATAAACGAAAGATCCCATTTTGGTCATACTAGTCTCAAATACATAATTATAATACCTCTTTTATTACCAACTCTTTGTTATCAAATGTCATATCACTAGCTGCTAATTTATATTGTTCAAAATAAATCTCCTCCATTGTTGCAATTGGTGTTGGTCTTGAAAACCTTTTGTTGACAACCATACCCTGATTAAGTTTTGGTAAAACTCAATTGAATATTTTTGATAATATTATTATATAAACGAATATTTTTCAATGTGCTAATTTCTGGCAAAACCAACTTTCGTACATGGTGTCCCTGAAAGAACTGTATCGTTGGAAACTGATTTTTTTGGCATTTTAACGCATAAACCAAACATAACTAAATAACTGATGTGGTTGAGGAATATATCAGCTTTGACAATCTCTCCGTTTTTGAAATAAAAGAACTTTACGAAACTACCTCATTTTCAGCCCGTTCCAAGGAGTTAAATATCTGTCAATGATGATAGACGACTCATGCGCTGATGATGCGCAGTGATTAGCGCTCCGAATACAGATCATCGATTGATATTTGAATCCATGGAAAGATTTTAAAATGAGGGAGTTTCGTACAATTCCCATATTTCACGAACAGTGTGGTCACTTGTCAAAATTCAAGAAGTATGTGATAGCCGATTTATTCCTCAACCACACCAGTTATATAGTTTAGTTGGGGGTGCTAAAATACCCAAACAATTTAAGTTTCCGACGAGACAGTTCTTTCAGGGACACCCTGTATCCATTACAGAATCAATGAGTCCAAAAAGATTTTCAACAATTTTAGGCCACCGCTGTCATTCATTTGTTTCATTCGGTTGCGAAGCAGGCGACTACAAAGTTTCTGTATGTACTACGAATCAAAGCCAAAGTGGTAACGGCATCTGGCAGTAAAAAGTTGTCGATGTCCCCCAACAGTTTTTGCACATAAGACAAGTAGGATGTTATTTGCCTTCCAGGTCTTCTTTTACCATGTACTGGAGTGTAGAGAGCATCTTCTGCATGGTTCATCTTCCTGCATCCTCAGGATATGTTGATAAGAGTTGATAAGAGGCACAGTGTTGGTGATGGTATACAGTAAGCCAAAAGATTATGGTACCAGTTTTGTTCATCCCCTGTCCGAAACAAAGACATATATATCATAATTGGAACCAGCAGCCAATAGCTGCATCTTTTAGCTCGAATTTCAGACCTCATTCGTTGAAATTGTTCAAGAAATAAAGACACGACGATCCCACGGAAGACGCAAATTCAAAAGTTGCAGTTTGCTCCATCGCATGCCCTATTGATTTGTACACATAGCGTTCGTGAACAAGAGAACTGGCGCCGTGCTTCCATTGATTAGAACACAAAAGTGCAACTTTTGATTTCGCTTCTTCATTAGTTTTAGATCACTGTGTCTTTAATTCTCGACCAATTTCAACAAATAAGATCTTAAATCAGAGCTAAAGAGTACATGTGTTGGTTGCTTTCATTACTAACATTGTCAGTGCGCTTGATGTTCAGCATTATCCTGTAACATGATGTACCAAAAGCGTTGATCTTATTTTCCATGTCAGTATATATCACCAGGACTCACAGCCATAGAGTAATACTGTAACACAAGTGGTGTGAAAACGCTTGACTTTTGTTGCAACGGGCTAGTGATTGTTGGACTTCTCCACAAATGCTCCAGTTTCCAAAATACATACCATGCAAGCGCTTTCCGTCGGGAGAGGTCACTGGATGCATGGTACCGCTGTCGTGACGGTACTCATTTACTAATGTTGTTCTTTTCTGTGGACCCCTAAAAAACAAACAAAAAACATACCATTTACTTTATTTACAAAACATGGTAAATCTATATTTTATTGAGCCTATATATTAAAATGTTGATGCCATCAAATTAATGTTTAAGTATGACGATTTTGCGGCCATTCTGAGGTTACTCACTGTCCAACCTGTACGGAAGTAACTAAGGGCCACGTGAGTTCGCTTTGTAACGCAAGAAGTCAGGATCTTGTGATCACAAATCCCGACTTCTTGTGTTCCTGACTTAGCCAGTTTGAAATAAAGAGATAGTAAAAATATCAAAATAAAGAAATAGTTAAGACAACTCAGGATCTCAAGAACTCATGAAATCTGTTCAATTTTCACGGCGTTAGTAGTTTAATTGTAAGTCCATCCACTTTAGTTATCTCGAGATCCTATTTTCTTGACTCAAAGTCAAGAACTTGGGAACTCAAGCCACGCTTGAGTTCCTGACTTCCTGACTTCAAGTCAGGAACACAGGATCACGAGATCCTGACTTCATGTCAGGAAGTCGTGAACACAAGCGGCGCTTGAGTTCTTGTGTTCCTGAGTTCAAAGTCAGGAAGTCGTGAACACAAGCGGCGCTTGAGTTCTTGTGTTCCTGAGTTCAAAGTCAGGAAGTCGTGAACACAAGCGGCGCTTGAGTTCTTGTGTTCCTGAGTTCAAAGTCAGGAAGTCGTGAACACAAGCGGCGCTTGAGTTCATGTGTTCCTGAGTTCAAAGTCAGGAAGTCGTGAACTCAAGCGGCGCTTGAGTTCTTGTGTTCCTGAGTTCAAAGTCAGGAAGTCAGGAACTCAAGAACACAAGCGCGACTTGAGTTCACGAGTTCCTGACTTTAAAGTCATGAAGTCAGGATCTCGTGATCCTGTGTTCCTGACTTGAAGTCAGGAAATCAGGAACTCAAGCGTGGCTTGAGTTCACGAGTTCCTGACTTTAAGTCAAGAAAATAGGATCTCAAGATAACTAGCGTGGATGGGCTTACAATTAAAATACCAACGCCGTAAAAATTGAACAGATTTCATGAGTTCTTGAGATCCTGAGTTGTCTTAACTATTTCTTTATTTTGATATCTTTACTTTCTCTTTATTTCAAACTGGCTAAGTCAGGAAGACAAGAAGTCGGGATTTGTGATCACAAGATCCTGACTTCTTGCGTTACAAAGCAACACGCATGGCCCTTAGTTACTTCCGTAAACCTGAAATTCTGTGAAACGGTCAAGGATTTCTAAAACACTTAGTATTGAATTACCATCCCTCACAAAGTTTGTAGTGTCGTCGGCAAAGACGTTCGCCAAAGTCTTTACGGAGAAATTCAATACCCCGAATATCATTTTGTCCCATCTTACTGGACATAATTTTTGCCCCTGTGATAAATAATAAAGGAGATCAATTTCAACCTTGTCTTAACCCTTCTTCTTAAAAAAAACCACTCTAGTCGGTTAAATCTGTTTAAAGAGACCCCAACCGTCCTGCTTCCCTCAGAGATAGATTGAACTAAACCATCATCAGAGATTGGGCATGCCACATATGCACGCCATCCTACTTTCAGGCTAGAAACAGCTGGTATGGGTGGCGTAAACCGTGCCAAATCGACGCCCCTATATTACCCAGCAGACCCTTGAACTAGAGTCATCTGGGCAGAGATTGCACTGCTGGAACTGGGATGTGCAATGGCATTAAGAACAATGAATGGTCACAGGAACCTAGTCTTATATACTATAAGTTGGAGTGTCATTTAGCTTGTTTAGGTCTGAGTGTCTTGTTCTGGCACCCCTTCTTTATCTTCAATTGGAGACGGTTCCCAGCTTTGAATCAGGTCTATCTGTTGGAATGCCTTGTTTTGACGGCATAACCATATCACATAGCTGGTTCTGAGTGCAGTTTTACTCCAAGAGTAGCGATGCATTTTGTCAGCGATGTGTTATATATACATCTGCGGAATACCGGAATCCAGTACTGCCTTTTCCAAAAAAGAGATCCAAGAAACCTCTTACAGAAGGCCAATAACTGGGAATTCCTGATGGATGAGGAACATAAGCAATTATTATATCCTCTCATAATTACAGAGACTGCAAAACATCCTGATATTACCATATATTCTGAAAGGACCAAAACATCATCCTTGAACATACAGTCCCAATGGAAGAAAACCTGTCAACTTCTTCTGTCCATTTTGCTTAGCTTCTTATAATAAGACATTTCAGGGTGTTTTTAATTAAGTTGAGTTGATGCAGTCATTAACGTCGGACGTAGGTCACATCGTGTGCGAGAAAGACGTAGCTGTCGTCCAAATATTGGTTGAGGTATAAGGACTTCAATATCTGTATTTACCCTGTAGAACCAGGACATCGACAAGACTTGTCCACTTGAAAGTTGAAGACTATAGTATAATGCACGGAATGCGCAAAAAAAAGAAGTATACGACTGAGTATCCATGAACTTCTACAGTCCACACTGGACGAATATGTCAGCAGTGGGTAGACACATGAGCAAAGCGTAAAACTCTGGTAATTAGACACAAGGAAGAGGATAGGAACAGAGGAGAAGAAGGTGGCATTTCAAAGCGCTTTAAACACCTGTGGGTATACAAGACATAGCGTTTGTTTTGTGTGGGAGATTTATGAACATTGGGTTTACAAATCCCAGACACAAGGAACCAGTACAATTTAACTGATGCTCAGGTAGTAGTTTACTACAACATCAGATTTACAAATCCCAGACCCTAGAAACCAGAACAATTTAACTGATGCTCAGGTAGTAGTTTACTACAACATCAGATTTACAAATCCCAGACCTAAGACACCAGAACAATTTAACTGATGTTCAGGTGGTAGTTTACTACAACATCAGATTTACAAATCCTAGACACAAGGAACCAGAACAATTTAACTGATGCTCAGGTAGTAATTTACTACAAGATCAGATTTACAAATCCCAGACCCAAGAAACCAGAACAATTGCAGACCCAACAAACCCAGAACAATTTTATTGATGCTCAGGTAGTAGTTTACTACAACATCAGATTTACAAATCCATATCCCAGACCCAAGAAACCAGAACAATTTAACTGATGCTCAGGTAGTAGTTTATTACAACATCAGATTTACAAATCCCAGACCCAAGGAATCAGTACAATTTAACTGATGCTCAGGTAGTAGTTTACTACAACATCAGATTTACAAATCCCAGACCCTAGAAACCAGAACAATTTAACTGATGCTCAGGTAGTAGTTTACTACAACATCAGATTTACAAATCCCAGACCTAAGACACCAGAACAATTTAACTGATGCTCAGGTGGTAGTTTACTACAACATCAGATTTACAAATCCCAGACCTAAGACACCAGAACAATTTAACTGATGCTCAGGTGGTAGTTTACTACAACATCAGATTTACAAATCCCAGACCCAAGATACCAGAACAATTTAACTGATGCTCAGGTGGTAGTTTACTACAACATCAGATTTTCAAATCCCAGACCCAAGAAACCAGTACAATTTAACTGATGCTCAGGTAGTAGTTTACTACAACATCAGATTTACAAATCCCAGACCCTAGAAACCAGAACAATTTAACTGATGCTCAGGTAGTAGTTTACTACAACATCAGATTTACAAATCCCAGACCTAAGACACCAGAACAATTTAACTGATGCTCAGGTGGTAGTTTACTACAACATCAGATTTACAAATCCTAGACACAAGGAACCAGAACAATTTAACTGATGCTCAGGTAGTAGTTTACTACAAGTTCAGATTTACAAATCCCAGACCCAAGAAACCAGAACAATTGCAGACCCAACAAACCCAGAACAATTTTATTGATGCTCAGGTAGTAGTTTACTACAACATCAGATTTACAAATCCATATCCCAGACCCAAGAAACCAGAACAATTTAACTGATGCTCAGGTAGTAGTTTATTACAACATCAGATTTGCAAATCCCAGACCCAAGGAATCAGTATAATTTAACTGATGCTCAGGTAGTAGTTTACTACAACATCAGATTTACAAATCCCAGACCCTAGAAACCAGAACAATTTAACTGATGCTCAGGTAGTAGTTTACTACAACATCAGATTTACAAATCCCAGACCTAAGACACCAGAACAATTTAACTGATGCTCAGGTGGTAGTTTACTACAACATCAGATTTACAAATCCCAGACCTAAGACACCAGAACAATTTAACTGATGCTCAGGTGGTAGTTTACTACAACATCAGATTTACAAATCCCAGACCCAAGATACCAGAACAATGTAACTGATGCTCAGGTGGTAGTTTACTACAACATCAGATTTACAAATCCCAGACCCAAGAAACCAGAACAATTTAACTGATGCTCAGGTGGTAGTTTACTACAACATCAGATTTACAAATCCCAGACCCAAGAAACCAGAACAATTTAAAACTAATGCTCAGGTAGTAGTTTACTACAACGTCAGATTTACAAATCCCAGACCCAAGAAACCAGAACAATTTAACTGATGCTCAGGTAATAGTTTACTACAACTTACCACCTTTACATTGTCATCACTGCAATATGAATCATCCAGCAAGAGAATGTCCAGATAAACCACAACTTAAATACTTCCTTTGCAACAACATTGGGCATACAAAACGCAACTGTCCAACAGCGGACCTTGGCCAGACATATTTTGGATGCAACCATAGAGTCTGAATGCAACCAACGTGGGCATAACAAGAATACTTGTAACGAAGCTCTGCAGCCACAGTGCTCTGCAGCTGTGCCTCCAGCACAGTACCTGTTGCATTTTCACACCCTGTTGTAGTCAAGCTGTCTCTTCGCACCCAGCTGCAGACACAATCGTAAGGAAGTAGACTATACTTAACATTTCATTCTTGGCCTCAAAAAAATTAAATGGTATGGAGCAAAATCATTTTGCAACATTACAATCTTAAAATGAAAACCACCCAAGCAGATGTTATTTTTGACTACCACCATGCAGTGGAATCTAATATATATATATACTACGACGTATTATCAATAAAATAATAAGTGTAACTAAACTGTCAATTAGTAAATATCGTTACAGGAAATATCCCGATTTGATTGGTTTACTACATTTTGGATTAAGAATCAGAAAGCTTATGCAGTAATGTAGTAAAGACAGAAATAGAAAAGTATATGATGTAATGAAATATGTCAAACTATAATGTGTGAAATTAAACGAAGCAAATCATAAGATTTTTCATATGATGGTAAGTATATTCATAGATACTATTTTTAGTATCTATGGTATATTTTAGTTTTACCTTATCAAATATATGTACATAACATTAACAATCATTATTTTAAGCACCAGTTTTGCGAAGTTTTGAGACATTAATGGAAAATGTTCTTACCCTGGATGCATCCAAGCATAGGAGGCGGAAACCTGGAAGACCTGCTCTGACCTACATTGATTTTAAAGATGACGCTGGACTGGAGGCAGCAGACTTCAGGACAGCAATGGATGACAGAAAGTTGTGGAAAGCCATCAAAGTTCGAATTAAGCAAGTAAGCAAGCAAGTTCTTATTCTATTTTAGCAAAGAACCCACAATTGTATGGCATTCAATACATTTTGACATTTCTATATAGTATCATTGATAAGTTTTCTATACCCTCATTATAGTCTTGGTCTTCCAGTAGACAATGAACCAAGCCCTCTTTCTTGTTTTTGTAAAAGTAATTGCATTTCTACCGCCATATGTCAGACCTAAAACCCGATATTATAAAGAAAATTCAAAAGTACATGGTATCAATCAAACAATAATCTAAATTTAATTTTATGCTCCATGTAAATCTTTTTATTTCAATTTTTTCTTCTCCATATATCGGTCAGATTTGAAGTATCGAAAATCAATTTGATTTTGTTTATGCACTCGGACTTTAACATGTTAAATGCTAGTTGCTTCCAAAAAAATTTACCTAAGATATCAATTCAACATCTGGGACAAAAACAGTATTAAAATCCCCACAATACAGGGTGTATCAAAATAAAGTATACGGTTCGAAAAATGCCACTAGATTAAAAAGTATGAGGTATTCGGTCAAAATGATATAGTTAACATGACAGCTGAATCAACAGCTTGTCCTCCCACAACTGTATAATCACTGACCATTAATAAGTAGCCATTTTGTGAATCGAGTAAAAATGCAGTTGCGCAATGTCATTTAAAATCAAAGCAACATGAAAATCACATGTTTAACCAATTTCTTTGCAGTAAATTGACAGCCTTAGTCTGCCATATGGTCACCAGTGCATGGCCACCATTCCTCTGTATACAGATACCAGCTCTCCTACATGGCATTCACACCACGTCATGTGAGAGGTCTGTCCTGCCTGATGATGTCACCTTGTGCAATTATGTGTCTCTGGAGTTCATTTCAGATAGCCCCACAAGAAGAATCCAGAGGTGTAAGATCAGGAGATCTTAATGGCCATTCCACTTGGTGCTTCAAAGCAATCACGTGATTGTCAAACGATTCTGCACGGCGATCTGTCAGTTACTGTAAAGAAAGTGGTGAAACTGTGATCTTCATGCTATTTTAATTGATTTTCCGCAACTACACTGCCCGCCACACTGGTCACAAGCCACTGAGTCCTTATTAACCCCAACTCACAACCTGCTTTTTGCCTATTAAGTGGAAGGGAGGAAGGAAGGCAGTAAGAAGATGAAGAGGAAAGTTGTTTTCCCCGCCCGGGAATTGACCCACCGACCCCTCGGGTGCAAAACAGTAGAGCAGGTATAGCTAGCCACCCGTGTGACCGTGGCCCGGCCAGCGGTTTGGTGCCTATATGTACATCATTTGGCATGATTACACAATCGGATCACGTGGGACGCATGGTCTTGTAGTCGCTTCGTGCTGTATGGTTTGTATGGTCTAGTAGCGTTAAAGTTAATGATCAAACGCCAGTGATTTTACAGTTGTGGGAGGACAAGATATTGATTCAGCTATCGACTAAAGTATTTTGACCAAATACCTCATACATTTTAATTTAGTGGCATTTTTCAAACTGTATACTTTATTTTGATACACCCTGTACATGGTGTAAGGCCTCGTTCGTTGAAATCGTTCAAGAAATAAATATATTATAATCCAAAAACCCAAGGAAGATGCAAATTCAAAAGTTTGCTCCATTGCCATAGCAATAGGGTAAAACAATTTTTGAATATACCGTACTTCACTAGTAGTACATTCACGCGGTACCTCTGCATTGAACCATTATCATGCTGGTCACTCGTACCTGTAAGATTAGTATCTTTGAAAAGAACGGTATTGTATTCAAACTATGATTGCAGACATGCACAGGTGATGAATGCAACCTGCTAGTAGTGCAGCGCGATATGTCTAAAAATTGTTTTACCATATTGTTATGGTATTTAATCCGTATATTACATCATTTCGCCAGCGAATTCAGCATCGAAGTGGTTACGTAATTATCTTGGTTACCGGATCATGCAATTTTGTGTGGTTGTCGTTTCGATAGTGGTTCATTATTCAAGCGCGTGATCCCGTTGACATAGTAACATTACGTAACTTCGATGGCGAATTGATTTGCATAAAAGCGTTGTCGAACAAGAGAACTAGCACGGTGCTTTCCATTGATTAGCACATTTAAACTACCGTCGTGCATTTATTGATTAGAACAGAAAAGTGCAACTTTTTATTTTGTTCCTTTCTTAGGTTCTAGATCACCGTTTCTTTAATTCTCAACCAATTTCAACAAATGAGGTCTTAAATCAGAGCATGGGGTATTGGTTGCTTGTTTTAGTTTTGACATATTTGTATTTAATAGGATATACAGGGGTGAACATAACTGGCACCTTAAACCTTTTGCGCATTGGTGGTATATCTCCTGTGTTCAATCTTGTTTTAAAAAGTTTCATGGACTTTTAGCCATGTTTGTCAAGTTATTAAATGTGATGCGATCAAGCAAAAACAGTCGGAACTCGGAAATATTAAATTTTCAGTTTCTTATAGGATAGTAAAAGGCATTTACAAAGCTGGATTTTGCAGAAAACCCCATAGCAATTGAGCAACCAGTCCCACAGATACGAGCAATTAAGGGGGTACTACACCCATTGATTTTTTTTTGCATTTTTTTGCATTTTGTGAAGAAATTACAAAACAAAATTGGACAAAGTGGTATGCAAAATGAAGGGGCAAATCTTCTCGTTTTATTGGTGGCATCGGTATCAACGTAGCTTACATGCTTTTAAAAGTAGGAGCCAAAAGGTGGTACATCACTGATGATTTAAATTCACTTCATTTTGGAAAGCTTACTATCAACGGATTTCGTTAAAATTTTGGATATGTGTTGCTAACACGTGAGGGAAATAAAGTTGATATGTAAATTGGGAATAAGTGGTTCCTGATTTCTTTTATGACTTCATGAACTTGGTGCTCCACAACTATCAAAAAGGAACTGGTTAAAATGCTTCTATTTTCAATGTTGAGCTATATTTTGTATTTTTAACTTGCGACATTATTTCACTGAAACTTAATTAAGCCACAGGTAACAGGTTACCACAACCATACTACAGCAATGTTGCAGCAATATTTCTTGTCACCTATACCACCATATTGGGTAGTTTTCCGTAAGCTTAACGTTTGTGATTTTGGTAACTATTTTATATTTATTTGTGAAATCCATCTCAACTAGGCATTCTAAATTGTACTCACCATTTACATCCCAAGGTATATTAGTATATCCACCTTGCACTTCTCGATATATATCCAGTTAAAGACAGAAAATCAAAATTATTCCTCATTATGATATCACAAACTCTCACATGTGTATTCAAAATTGATGCTTAAATTTGACCTGAACCAATTGACCTATAACCTGACATACGGTGACCTAATAGCCTTTTCTTCTCCTAACAACACATTATAATATTATTGACTAATGACTATACATCCATTGTGTAAGTGTTTATATATTTTGCATGCACCACTAGATTTTCTATAGAGAGTATAACAAAGGATTTAATGTATTCTATTCATGTACCCTACTTGAACATGCTGAATAGAATAAATCATGGTTTGTTATGAAACACGCATCTGAGTAACTAGGATACAGTAAACAAAATATATATAGGGCTAAAATGACTTACTACAATTGTTTAAAAGCAATTTTTTTCTTCTTTTTTTTTCATATTTTTTTATATTTCACATGATCCGTGCATATATCGCCTAGCTATAAATGAAAAAATATTTATTTAGACCAATCAAACCAATATATGGGTGTAGTACGCCCTTAAAGATTTCCAAAAAAACAAGAGGAAACAAAAGGAAATATTTCCTTTGTTTGGCTATATCTCAAAATCAATATTTCCGAGTTCCGACTGATTTGCTTGATCGCATCACAAATGATGTTCATAAAAGATGGACATTTTTCACGAAGGTAATTGCGCACTTCAAAACAGCATCTCAGTAACCTTGACTTGTCCTGAAGAGTCGTTGGCCCTGTAGTTTGAGGGCGCTCCATCATAACCCCTGGATCACAAGCTCATAAGCTGAGTTTCAATAAATTTATAGCTTACTACCTCCGAGCGCGAGATCGTGAACTTGATCTTGTAAGCATTAGTTTCAAGGCTTGTTTCGCATCCCGGTTTTGCATTATGTTATTTCCTTTTAATAACAAGTGACATACAGTTAAGCCTCAACACTTAATTGTGAGCTAGAACCTCAATTAATTTCTACCAGTTGATTGGGACAATCACATTGGTGACTCGCTGACTGCAAAACACACGTGGAATAGTACATTGTAGTAAATATTTTTGGGAGGTATATAAAGGCAAAGAAATTGTTAGGTTTTAGAGACTTTCCGCTTTGTTTTCACAACTCCCTTCCCCGGCTCTCTTCGAGTGTCTTGTGCTATCAAAGTTATGAATCACAAGTAGAAGTTGTTAAGTCGCGTACCAGGCAGGTTGAGTATACAGACGTGGACGCACTGCTCCATCCTTAAGGAATGAATTGGCGATATTTAAACTTGTAAATAATATCCAGTCAAGTGTTTATTCCCCTACTAGAGAAGGTGGGATTACCGTTAACAACCAACCCGAAAGTATATAATTCTCCGTCCCTAGCTGACAATCAAAGATATTGCCAAAATAGAATGATTAAATCAAGTCTGCCTATTCTATTATCCTACGTTTATGCCTACAACCCTAAACAGGTTTGTTTTGGAGCTTGCTCGGGATATCGGGAGTTCAACTTTAAGTTGCACTATCCGACTTGTTTTGATCGGGAACTGTTTACCTCAATGCGGAAGTGGTTAGCAACATCTTGCATTTGCATTATGATGAGATGATGATACAAATAAGTATGATAAGGATAATGAACTGAGTGCAATGCATTCGTCAAGATAATCGCACGCGCCGTGGAGTTATTGCATTTAGCTTGAGAGCCGATAGGCTCGAAAGCTAAATGCAATAACTCCATGGCAAGTGCAATTATCTTGACGAATGCATTTGCACGAGTACATTATCCGTCATACACTTTGAGTGTAGGCCTATTAAAACAATAGGCAATATTAATTGCTGCATTCATTATATTAGTTTTAATATTAGGAAAATATCTTACATTTTAAAAACACTGTCAGGACATTGACCAGCTACGTAGCATTTAACTGGTAAAGAAAATCAATCCATGTAATCAATGGTATCGATTGCGCCATACGTCATACTTAGGTAACTTATTCACGCATGGTTTAATTGACTTGACTTTATGTTGTGATCATTTAATATCGTGGTTTCGAACACAGAGAGCACTGAACCAGTTGGAAACGATCGATTTAGATGTCAGACTAGTACTACGGTGAATATCAACTGGACTTTATAGCTCTATAATTTGAACTACTTATTAAAGCACACGACATTGGGATTTAACAATTTGTTCAGTATTATCATAGGCCTTCAAACACATGTGTTTGAAGGCCTATAATTATAAAGCATGATCATGATATTATGCGCTAGTGTGTGTTTCCCAGGCCCGGCTATGTTATTTTAGATATAGGCCTACATGTATTTCCTTTGTAAAATGCTGAATATTTTGCAACGGTGTCATCTTGTATAATTATGATCCACCTGTTTTTGGCCCTTTTTAATTAATAGAAGCTCGATTATTCTCATTTGATGTTTGATTTATTTGAGGTCATTAATCATAATTTATGACAATGATATTTGCAAGGGTGCAACTCTACTAGTCTTATTACAAGACTGCCCTATCCCAACCCTAAACCCTAATCCTAAACTCCGTAAACGAGGACTGGACTCAAGTCTAGCGAGTTGCACCTTATTCGGTAATTGTACACTATTATAGAACACCGTTTGTAACTATACCATTTTAACACCACAGAATGTATATTCGTACTTTTTTGTTGGTATATATATCGAACAGACAATTATATAGTTATGTGATCTCTGTGTCTAAAGCGCCACCTAACTCTACTTTATGGTTATGTGAAAGTAGTATTTCTAGTATTTGAGCGTGCACGTATTATCTAGAATCTATTGTTTAGCGTGCAGGTTTTAGATAATGCATTGTTTAGCGTGCAGGATTATATAATTTGGGCTGTGAAGGGTAGTTCGCGAAAATAATGCACGGGAGAAGAATACATAACGATGAATAGAAACGGGCACTAGAAGTGTATTTAGTGATAAATGCTAATAAATTGCACTTGAATTATATAATAATTTTCAATAATAATTCTAAATATGTCAATCATCATTTCACCCTAGAATGCCCGCCTATTTGTAAGCATTTTTATAATCCCCCATAACATAACGGAAATTAGCTACTGACGTACAATGACGTCAATAGTGACGTCAATGCTATCCAAATACATCTTATAAAAATGTAACACATGTCTTCATTTTTCAACAGTTCGGAACTTTGCTACTTACTTTCAAGATCCTCATTGGGCAACCGTGTGTATAAGCGTGCAGCACGCG
This sequence comes from Amphiura filiformis, assembly GCF_039555335.1. Classification (NCBI taxonomy): domain Eukaryota; kingdom Metazoa; phylum Echinodermata; class Ophiuroidea; order Amphilepidida; family Amphiuridae; genus Amphiura; species Amphiura filiformis. The sequence goes on along the minus strand of NC_092635.1, from coordinate 61,359,384 downwards.
TAATGACCACCAACCTGTTAGTACAATCTATTTTTTCCTTCAATGTAAAATTAGCATTGTAATAGTTTTCGGTCTTTTCCAACAGTGCTCGAGGCCTTTTTTTTCAAATGTGAGATTCCGATGAACCCCTAGAGTACCACAACAAGATTTGGAAGTGATCCTTGTTCTCTAATTAACTTATTTAGGGCCCATGTAAAGTCTTCAAGCATTCTAAACTCTTACATTTTTTGAATAATCTTTTGAAAATTGAGGCGGGAAAATACGGGAACCAAAACATTTTTTTTTCGGCCTTATGAGTAACATAACAATCAATTCCACAATCACATTCTTATTTCAAAGCATAGACGGCTGAAGCAGGTGTTTTCATGGGGTCCTGATGAGCATCTTCCTTTTTAGCCCGAACATCGTATTTTGCGCCAAAAGAGGGTAAGATAGCAATATTTTGTGCAATTTACCTTCATTTTGGACTAAAATAGTCTGAAATTGAAATTTTCCCACGCTTCGCGTGCAAATATCCCTGTAAACCCGAAATAAACCGGAATAATTTATGCTCGCAATTGTAGTTGGTGTCATTTTAATGCTGATATTCAAAAGTTAATACCAGAAAAATACAGCACTAATGTTTTGGAATAAAAATATATTATCTTTTTTGCCAAATGAAACTTATAGCTAAATCCAAATTGGAGGGAAAATGTGCCAAAAACATGAAATTTTGCATAATTTCTAACATTATTGTAGTCATAAATTATCAAGATTTGGCACAAGTCTAAGTATTCGAAATCTTGAGTATAGGCTAAGATTTACATTAGCTTATATTTTCAATATTTTATGTTAATTAGTTATGAAAAAGATGAAAACATTAGAATACATATAACTTGAAATTAGTCTTTGTACAAGTCTTTGGGCTTGATTGTCCTAAAAAAACGTCCTAAAATGCATGTTTTTGGCCAAACATTAAAATTTGGTTTTCATTGCCACTTAGAATAGGATTATGATTTAGCTTTCACTTAGCGAGACAGGATAATATTTTTTTAATCAAAAAAAAAAGTAGTGCTGTATTTTCCTGGAATATGGAGTAATTATTTTGTTTTAGAGTTCATGACTCAAACGGCCGATGGTGCCAAAAGTGGGTAAGTGCAATAGCTGCCCGGTGAACATTTGGCAATTTACACATAGTGTATTGCACTCATCTACGCATGGCACATGGCAGCTACACATGGCAGCTGGCACTGAGCAGTCAGAAGTTTGCAGATCTGGAAGTTTCCGACTCAGATTAATGTGAAAATGTGTAGTACTATTTTACTTTGTGGAACTGGTAATTTTTATCATTTCTATCATTAGGTCTAAACCACACGCCAAAAGTGTAAAACAATTAAAAGCTAAAAATTAATTGTCACGATGTTAATTCACTTTAAATATATCCTTTATTGTCTCACACTGAGTGATGTCCTGCTTAGGACATAGCATAGAGGCTCACTCTCTTTATAATTACTTAAACAATTAACAGACTTTCATGAAGTAGGGGTAAATTGACTTCATTCTTTTTTAACAAAATAGATTCGTAAGCTGGATTTTCAAAAGCTATCACCCCGGGAATGTTCCCTTAGGGGCCTACACAACTGCACCGTGACTTAAAACTTGCAAGTAAGACTCTTTCGACACAGTTATGTGTATTCCGATTTTTTAATCAAATGACTCACTCATAGCAATATTCTTTTCTCAATCTTTATTGCGCTGGCATCAAAATACAATAACAACATAAAAAATTACAGTGTCATCATCAGGAGATAGCAATCAAAAAATAACAAATACCCTGCGACACTGCAACGTTTTTTACGTTGTAGCATGCAACGTGGAAAAAGGAGGACATGGTCGGCAAAGTTGTTTTTGAGTTATGAGCTGATATACAGTAAGCCAAAGAATTAAGGTACCAGTTATAGTAATGTTCACCCCCTGTGTATCCGTAACAAAGACATAATTATGTCATAATTGGAACCACACCAGTAGCCAATTTAAGACCTCCTTTGTTGAAATTCATCAAGAAATAAAGACACAACGATCCAAAAACCCAACGGAGATGCCAATTCAAATGTTGCAGTTTGCTCCATTACATGCCCTACCGGGTATTGATTTGTACACAACGCGTTCTCGAACAGGAGAACTAGCACCGTGCTTCCATTGATTAGCACGTTAAAACAGGCGTCGTGCTTTCATTGATTAGAACACAAAAGTGCAACTTTTGATTTCGTTTCAGATTACTGTTTCTTTAATTCTCAACCAATTTCAACAAATAAGGTCTTTAAATCAGAGCTAAAGAGAACATACAGGTATTGGCTGCTTGTTTTAATTTTTGACATATTTGTCGTTGTTTAGGATATACAGGGGTGAATATAACTGGTACCTTAATTATATTTGCCTTACTGTATCATTCAAAATGCTGAGTCCCAGAAGTGGGTAAGTGCAATAGCTGGAATGTGTAAACTCCTCAACAAAAGTTTAAAAAAAGAATATTTGTGACAGTTATCGTGTTGCCTATCAATGGACAGCTATTTTATTTCCCTTTACAATGACACCGCATTTGAAACAACCACCTTTTTTACGGCTGAGTACACGTCTTGCGAATGTAATCATGTGCTCTACCAACGCTAGTCACTAAACTTCAATAGTCAGGATGGAAAAACCATACGCAGCCACAACAGCCTGGCACCTCCTCATGCTGTTCAACAGCCCTGGCCACACGTTGCTGTTGGATGGCATGTCATTTTTCAACCAGAATTTGTCGCGGGTCATTCAATGTGGTCGGGATGTGGTTGCATTGGCTACTCTGGCACGTACAGTATACGACCCAGCTTGTCCTACAATTGTTCAATCAGGTTGATCGAGGCATAGATCGAGGTCTGTGCTGATGGCAAGCCATTCCATTATCTCTACTCCCATATTCTGTAAGTAGTCGTTGATTACCCTCATGACCGGATTTACTTGGGGGGGGGGGTCTCTGGGCCCGACCAAAATTTGGAGGCCCCAAACTCACTGTGAAGAAGACATGTGCACTCAAGTGGCCGAGTTTTGGTTTACGCATAAGATCGACAATGGCGGTCCCAGCGATTTTATTTTGATATGTGCGCGCAAAGCACGCGAAAAAATTCAATTTCAATATGTTTTCACCCAAAATGAAGGTGAATTTTGCTATATAATGGGCCAGTGCGCTCGTGAAGCCTATTTTGACTCAAAATATGGTGTTTTAGGTCTAAAAAGGAAGGTGCACAGGGCAATTTTGCGGGCCCTGGGCCTGGGCCCATCTGGCACAATGGTAAATCCGACCCTGATTACCCTGGCTCTGTGGGGGCAAGCGTTGTCATTTTATGTCCTAAATTTCGAAGTAAAGTCTCCTTGGACAAGCATCGCGCTTTGTTAGGAGTGTAACAATTGAAGATTGAAGATTGAGAGTAGCTGCTAGTTACAATTTTATATACTCCGCGCGCGGTAAACGATTAGTATCATAGTATCTCATTGGCTAAAAACTATTCACTATAGCTCAGCCATATTATTAAATTCAACTATGATTTGTCTTACAATATATCCAGGCACTATCCTATTGTTGAATGTCGGACAATTAAGCTTGTATTTACACTGTCTCCGAAAGAATTGAAAACTCAAGACGAATTGTGTGACCGCTACTTGACATGCTTTCATTCATTTCTGGTATTTTATTCCTAGCTACATCTAGGCATGTGCTGGTGTGTTTATTGTATGATTATGACCTCAAATCCTTGAATTATCTCGTTAGTTTTGGTATTAATTTTGTAAAATATTTGTTTGACTTGCAGTTGAATATATGTGTTGAAAGAATATGATAATCTTCACTGTGCGTATTGAAAACCCACCCTGCTTATCGAAAACAAAAACTGACAAAAAATAATATAATTATTATAATAATATTTGCATATCGAGCTAATCTCGTAAGACAGATAAACACATATTTTAATTCAAATGTTTTACGACTTATTACCGGTATATCAAATCTGATTTTAGTTCTGAGGTCTCCTACAAACAAAATGTAAAAGGTATCAATTATACATTTGCAAACAGGTGCCGATTAGCATATGCCAAGTTTGAAGAAGCTACCATTTACAGAACCAAAGTTATAAGAGTGGAGGTAGAACTTTTTGAATGACCCTCCTACAAATTAGGAAATTATAGGGTGGTATGGAAATGTTTCTTCTACCTTAACCAGTTAATCATTCACTTACTAAAAATAGTTTCCATTATGCGATTCACCTACATGTTTGGCTGCTGCATTAGAAAGAATTTCATATGCAAACTTCGCCTTGCGAAATCACTAGGATCCACAACAAGCCCATCTATTAGGGCACAGTTATTTAAGCCTAATACATTTGCACATTCATTGAACGACCTTTGACAATTTGGGTACAAAAACTAATACTCTGCAACTTGAGGTCAAATTTTGCACTTTGAGTGTTTAATTGAGGTTATTGGACTATGCCATTGGGATGAGAACATTGTGGTCCATAGTGAATACGCATGGAATTGCCAAACAACCTCCGTGCCACACTTTGTACGTCAAATAGATTTAGCACTTTAAAAAAAGAAAAAGAAATAATCAAAATCCTTCAAATTTATTTATTTATTTTCATCAACAAACAATTCCCTTTAGAATGTAATCTCAGATGTTTTGTTGTTGTTGTTGTTGTTGTTTTGTTGTTTTTTACAATTGATTCGGATAATCCTGGTAGAAAAGCTTGCCACACCAAAGCATTAATTGGCCAACACCCTTTCCTGTTCCCCTATTGCAATGTTGATTTTTTTTTATTTGGACAACATCGTCATCATTTCTATTATAGTTTCCCAACACTGAAAGATGCGGGATGGGACACATCGTCCACATCAGGGAAATAATTATTTTGTGTGGTAAACGAACCGGTCTGTAAATACCCCGCTAGCTGCTGAGAGTAGCTGCTAGTTAAAATGTTATACTCCGCGCGCGTTAAACATGGTAAACGATTAGTATTGGTATCTCATTGGCTAAAACTATTCACTATAGCTCAGCGATGTAATTACATTCAGCTATGAGTTGTCTTACAAAATATCCAGACCCTATCCTATTGTTGAATGTCGGACAATTAAGCTTGTACTTACACTATCTCCGAAAGAATTGGAAAACTTAAGACGAATTGTGTGACCGCCACTTGACATGCTTGCAATCATTTCTGGTATTTTATCATCCCTATAGCTACATGTAGGCATATGCTGGTGTGTTTATTGTATGATTATGACCTCAAATCCTTGAATTATCTCGTTATTTTTGGAATTTGTAAAATACTTGTTAGACATGCAGTTGAATATATATGTTGTAAGAATATGATAATCTTCCCTGTGCGTATTGAAAACCCACCCTGCTTATTGAAAACAAAAACTGACAAAAAATAATATAATTATTATAATAATATTTGCATATCGAGCTAATCTCGTAAGACAGATAAAGACATATTTTAATTCAAATGTTTTACGACTTATTACCGGTATATCAAATCTGATTTTAGTTCTGAGGTCACCTACAAACAAATGTAAAAGGTATCAATTATACATTTGCAAACAGATGCCGATTAGCATATGCCAAGTTTGAAGAAGCTACCATTTACAGAACCACAGTTATAGAGTGGAGGTAGAACTTTTTGAATGACCCAAATTAGGAAATTATTGGGTGGCTTGGAAATGTTTCTTCTACCTTAACCACTTAACCATTCACTTACCAAAAATAGTTTCCATTATGCGATTCACCTACATGTTTGGCTACTGCAAAAAAGAAAAAGAAATAATCAAAATCCATCAAATTTATTTATTTATTTTCATCAACAAACAATTCCCTTTAGAGTGCCTAACATAATCAATCCAATGCAGTGAACTTTGGATTTTACTAGTAAATTTTACTTTGCTTTCACTCTTGGAAGAGCAAACTTTACTCTGAAAGAGTTTTAAAAAAATTCACTCCATTTCACCTTTTTCCATTTTACTCCCTTTTCAAATTGTCTGAACTTCATTGATTTTTTTCGCGCGCTTCTCGCGCAATTATCCTATTAAAACCAAAAGCTCATCACTGTAATGCTTCCGCCGCCACTGTCGATCGCACCCTATTTGTAAATCAAAACTTGGCCACTTGAGTGTACATGCCTTCCTCACGGTGAGTTTGGGAGCTTCCAATTTTTAGCCTGGCCCAGGGCCACCAAAAACATGAAAAAGGTAAATCCGGTCCTGGTGAAGGCACTTGTGACACAGGGGGATACTGCTGAATTTCTCAATGAACATGAATGCAATATCAATTATGTACAGTTTGCATAAGGAGTTTAATTGAGCATTTGTTGAGAGTGTGCTTAAATTTGCTATTAATGCTGCCATCTATATACATCCTACCTATCATCACAAATCTGTACAAATCGGAGAAACGACTGAACGGGAACTGCCCCCTCTGCGCAAATAAGGGTAGCCTACCCTTCTTCAAATCCTGAACAACTGCAACCATTTTTTTAAATGCTAGGCTAGAGTAAACAATAGCCCATGAGGAGTGACACAGGATCTAGGAGTGACAACTAGGCACAATAAACATGATAAAAGAAAACTACATGGGCCAATCAGTGGTTCACATCAGAATGAAGGGGTACAGTAAAAGCATCATACACATGCATGAAATAAGATGCATAATGTGCTCTGCTCTTGAAGGGTGCGCCGTTGTGACATATGTCTCCGACTACCAGTAGTAAGTACGTATTCAGAGACCATTTCAAGGTCATACAAGCTCATGAATATTAATGAGGGAAGTGGCTAATTAGCATATATGAATATAAATGAGGTGCGTGACTAATTAGCATATATGAATATTAATGAGGTGGGCGTGGCTAATCGTTCAAAAAAAAATCCCTTAAAAAATTTTGAAAAAAATCCCTAAAAAATTTTGAAAAAAAAATTGAAAAAATTTCAAAAAAATTCTCAAAACAAATTTCGAAAAAATTTAAAAAAAATTAAAAAAAAATTTAAAAAAATGTCAAAAAAAAAATGTCAAAAAAAAAAATTCAAAAACAATTTCAAATAAAAAAAAAATTCAAAAAAAAAGAACAAAAAAAATTCGAAAAAAATGTTCCAAAAAAATTCCAATTTTTTTAAAAACAAATCATGAGGACGCGGCTATTGCCACAGATGAATGAATGAGCGAATGTAAATAAAATACCGCCATTTTGAATCGAGAAGTTGATTTTTACCAGCGTTCATATTTAGGGACGTTAATATTTAGGGACGGTGAAATGAGCGAATGAGCAGTGAAATGAGCGAATGAGCAGTGAAATGAGCGAATGAGCAACGAAATGAGCAAATGAGCAAGGAAATGAGCAAATGAGCAGGGAAATGAGCATGGAAATGAGTCAATGAGCACGTAAAATGAAAAAAAAAACGTAATTAAGATTCTATCTTCTTTTTAAACTTTTATTAGCAACTTCCAGAAAAGTGCGGTCGATTAATGCGCTTTAGTCATCGCTTTCCATCTCGTCATCCTCTTCGTCTTGTTGGAAAAGCCCGGCGAATTGAGATCGATGTTTAGCTAACGTTATTTTCACCGCTTTGCCTACGTCCATGCCTTTATCCGTTTTCTCTTCTAGGTCGATCACGATATCCTGATGAGTTTCGTCATATTTCAAATGGACGTTATGTGCCAAAAATGTCCCGTAGCTGTCAAAAAAATCTCGTTTAACGGCCCATACAGTCTTCATATTAGCCTTTTCCCCGGCCAGGTCTTCAGCCAAACCTTCGTTGACGTACTTTTCGTATTTTTGGGCCCTCATCTCGCGAGTAGCTACTCTGGCCCGTTTAAGCCATTCTCGATACGTGACATTATCCTCCAACTCCACGTCGCTATCTTCTCCGGATGCCGCGCTTCCCCGCTCGGAATTATCCGTCCCCGAATTTTCGGGTTCGGAATCGTCCGTCTCGGCGCGTTCCTCCTCTTCGCCGTGCATCATTTTCACGTGTCTCCTCAAGTTGAATGATCGATCGAAATGTTTGTCGCACGCGTGACAAGAGTGGGTTTTGAACGCTGAAATAGAAGCCATGCATGCGTCGACTCCTCGAGAGTTGATCTCCAAATGACAAGAACGAGGTGAAACTGGCCTTTTTATAACCTGCTCTTTGACTCATTTCGCTGCTCATTTGCTCATTTCACTGCTCTTTGACTCATTTCGCTGCTCTTTGACTCATTTCGCTGCTCATTTGCTCATTTCACTGCTCTTTGACTCATTTCGCTGCTTATTTGCTCATTTCACTGCTCTTTGACTCATTTCGCTGCTCATTTGCTCATTTCACTGCTCATTCGCTCATTTAACTGCACATTTTGCTCATTTTACGTGCTCATTGACTCATTTTACATGCTCACTGACTCATTTCCCTGCTCATTTGCTCATTTCGCTGCTCATTGACCCATTCCCCTCTGCTCATTCGCTCATTTTGCTGCTCATTCGCTCATTTTGCTGCTCATTCGCTCATTGCACTGCTCACTTGCTCGTCAAAGGTCACGAGGTCCTGTCCGGGTCAAAGGTCAACCGGAAATACAGCCATTTTGAAAAGGTTAACCGGAAATGCCCCTCATTAATATTCAGATATGCTAATTAGCCACGCCCCTCATTAATATTTATATATATATATATGCATGAGCTAGCTCGCGAATATACATGGGCTCATGCAGTGAAATGAGCAAATAAGCAGCGAAATGAGTCAAAGAGCAGTGAAATGAGCAAATGAGCAGCGAAATGAGTCAAAGAGCAGGTTATAAAAAGGCCAGTTTCACCTCGTTCTTGTCATTTGGAGATCAACTCTCGAGGAGTCGACGCATGCATGGCTTCTATTTCAGCGTTCAAAACCCACTCTTGTCACGCGTGCGACAAACATTTCGATCGATCATTCAACTTGAGGAGACACGTGAAAATGATGCACGGCGAAGAGGAGGAACGCGCCGAGACGGACGATTCCGAACCCGAAAATTCGGGGACGGATAATTCCGAGCGGGAAAGCGCTGCATCCGGAGAAGATAGCGACGTGGAGTTGGAGGATAATGTCACGTATCGAGAATGGCTTAAACGGGCCAGAGTAGCTACTCGCGAGATGAGGGCCCAAAAATACGAAAAGTACGTCAACGAAGGTTTGGCTGAAGACCTGGCCGGGGAAAAGGCTAATATGAAGACTGTATGGGCCGTTAAACGAGATTTTTTTGACAGCTACGGGACATTTTTGGCACATAACGTCCATTTGAAATATGACGAAACTCATCAGGATATCGTGATCGACCTAGAAGAGAAAACGGATAAAGGCATGGACGTAGGCAAAGCGGTGAAAATAACGTTAGCTAAACATCGATCTCAATTCGCCGGGCTTTTCCAACAAGACGAAGAGGATGACGAGATGGAAAGCGATGACTAAAGCGCATTAATCGACCGCACTTTTCTGGAAGTTGCTAATAAAAGTTTAAAAAGAAGATAGAATCTTAATTACGTTTTTTTTTTTTTCATTTTACGTGCTCATTGACTCATTTCCATGCTCATTTCCCTGCTCATTTGCTCATTTCCTTGCTCATTTGCTCATTTCGTTGCTCATTCGCTCATTTCACTGCTCATTCGCTCATTTCACTGCTCATTCGCTCATTTCACCGTCCCTAAATATTAACGTCCCTAAATATGAACGCTGGTAAAAAATCAACTTCTCGATTCAAAATGGCGGTATTTTATTTACATTCGCTCATTCATTCATCTGTGGCAATAGCCGCGTCCTCATGATTTGTTTTAAAAAAATTGGAATTTTTTTGGAACATTTTTCGAATTTTTTTTTGTTCTTTTTTTTTTGAATTTTTTTTTTTTTGTATTTTTGTTTAAATTTTTTTTTTTTGACATTTTTTTTTTGACATTTTTTTAAATTTTTTTTTTTAATTTTTTTTAAATTTTTCGAAATTTGTTTTGAGAATTTTTTTGAAATTTTTTCAATTTTTTTCAAAATTTTTAGGGATTTTTTTCAAAATTTTTTAAGGGATTTTTTTTGAACGATTAGCCACCCCACCTCATTAATATTCATATATGCTAATTAGTCACGCACCTCATTTATATTCATATATGCTAATTAGCCACTTCCCTCATTAATATTCATGAGCTTGTATGACCTTGAAATGGTCTCTGAATACGTACTTACTACTACTACCCCATCTAGTAGGCTATTCCAAACGTCAACTGCAGTGTGGATGAAGGTCCTGCCAGTAGATGGTTCTAGAAACTGGAAACTGAGAACATGGCAAGGCATGGACAAGCTTGAGCGGGTAGCTCTTCTGACTACAAATGTCTTTGGTAGCAGTGCCTTCAGATCTGGTGGGCACAAGCTGGTGTGCATTTTGAAACGTCTTTGATGGAGAGATGTGATGTTCAGCTCTGTATTTGCTTCATGCTTTATCGATACCTATGGCGGTATATCAACATCATCCGCATCATAATTTCTACAGCTCTGAAGAACAGTCAACTTGATCTCATCACGGCACGGCGGACATTGAAGGTAGTTCCCCCTGATATCAGCCCCGTCGTTTAAAAACCTGATATTGTTTTAATGTTTCAGGAGGAAGAAAAATATCCTTCTTTTGGAACTCACCATGCCTTTTGAAATGAACATTGAGAAGTTTCACAAACTTAAGGTCGACAGATATGCTTGCCCGGTAGGGGAAATTGCTGACGTTGGCTACAACTGCATGTAGTTGCATTCCCTTTGAACTTGGTTCAAGCAGGGATGGTTCAAGAGGTCTAATCACAAAATCGAATAAGTCTCACCTTAAACCGCCTCCTACATAGCCAGGACCATGCTCATATCCCTGATGTAACCAAGTCGCAAATCAAATACATGTACAAAGATAATGATGAGTGACATCTCCAAAATAGCTTTTACATCTTCTTTTTCCATCTTTCAGACCAGGCATGAATAAGAAAGGCCACTCGCAACAAATCAATTGCATAATTTGGCTCATAGCCTTTGGGTTGAGAAATGAGAAATTGGGAATTTAAATCTGTATACAATTGGGAGAAACGACTGAACGGGAACTGCCCCCTCTGCGCATATAAGGGTAGTCTACCCTTCTTCACATCCTGAACAACTGCAACCATTTTTTTAAATGCTAGAGTAAACAATAGCCCATGAGGAGTGACACAGGATCTAGGAGTGACAACTAGGAGTGGCAGACTTCAGATCTGGTAGGCACAAGCTGGTGTGCATTTTGTAGCTGCAGCCACTTGGCGTCTTTGATGGATAGATGTGATGTTCAGCTCTGTATTTGCTTCATGCTTCATCGATACCTTTGACGGTATATAACAACATCATCCGCATCATAATTTCTGCAGCTCTGAAGAACAGGCAACGTGTTCTCAACAAACGCGTTCTCATCACGGCACGGCGGACATTGAAGGTAGTTCCCCCTGATATCATCCCCGTCGTTTAAAAACCTGATATTGTTTTAATGTTTCCGAGAGAGTAAAAAGAACATTCTTTTGGAATTCACCATGCCTTTTGAAATGAACATTGAGAAGTTTCACAAACTTAAGGGATGGGGTATGAACGTTTGGACAGTATCTATTGTCGGACATTAGAGCACATCAGACATATCGAATTGCATTCTGATTTCTGAATACAAAGAATGTCCTTCTGATATCAAATAATTTCGATTTTTTGAAATTCGCAATGTAATACACATTTTGATGGCGAATGATTAAAAATTGATATTTTTGATAATAACAGCACTCGAAGTAAACTTTATAAATCTAATGATTGATACTTAAAGTGCATGTAGGTGGGATGAAAAGCCGACAATCAACATGATCAATTGAAAATTTTGACCTTTCGTATAGAAGATATGGATTTTTTTCCCCAAAACACAAAAAAAAATTAGGTCTTTTGGGGGAAAATCCATATCTTTTATAATAATTATGAAAGTTCAAAATTTTCAATTGATCGTCGGGTTTTCCTCCCAGCTACATACACTTTAGATTTATAAAATTTACTTCGAGGACTGTTATATATCAAAAATATGAAAAATATCAAATTTTAATAATTTGTCATAAAATTTGTATTATATCGTGAATTTCAAAAAATGAAAATTATTTGATATCAGAACGACATTCTTCGTATTCAGAATGTAATTCGATATGTCTGATGTGCTCTCATGTCCCACAAAAAATACTGTCGAAACGCCCTAAACGCTCATTCCAGATCCCTTAAGGTCGACAGATAAGCTTGCCCGGTAGGGGAAATTGCTGACGTTGGCTACAACTGCATGTAGTTACACTCCCTTTGAGGTTGGTTCAAGCAGGGATGGTTCAAGAGGTCTAATCACAAAATCGAATAAGTCTCACCTTAAACCGCCTCCTGCATAGCCAGGGCCATGCTCATATCTCTGATGTAACCAAGTCGCAAATCAAATACATGTACAAAGATATGAAGAATGACATCTCCAAAATAGCTTTTACGTCTTCTTTTTCCATCTTTCAGACCAGGCATGAAAAAGAAAGGCCACTCACAACAAATCAATTGCATAATTTTGCTCATAGCCTTTGGGTTGAGAAATGAGAAATTGGGAATTCTTATTCCGTGGTCCGATACAAAGGCTTTGAATTTGAATGTTTAAACTGTTTGAATTTTGAAGGTGATTAAAGGAGGTGACAATATATTTCATGTATTTTGAGATATGGTTTGATATAGTATTATTTACATGACATCAAGATACAATAATCATTATTATGGTGTCACCTTAGATGATCCAAACAATCACAATAGCCTGACTGATGGTGTACCAGATAGACAGGAAACTATCACGAAGATCCCCAACATGCGCATCAATAACGACCCAGTTCCTTGACCCCTCCATGCTTAAATGATATTTACTTGTGTTGGGTACAAAAACTCATAATTCACAACTTGAGGTCAACTTTAACCCATGCATGATTTAATGGAGATCATTAAAATTTGTGATCGGGGATGATACCATTTTTGGCCTGTAAATGTACCTCGATGATCCAATTTGGATGTCCCATGAAGAAAAGTAACGAGCTTGTCACCATAACAGTGCTACAATTAAACTTTACAAACTTGCTAATGATACAAATTTAAAAACTATTAATACGTGTCTGATCAGTTGTTAGACTTAATTACCCATCGTTTACATAACAAATTGAGCACCTAATTAGGAAGAGCAAACTTTACTCTGAAAGAGTTTTAAAAAAATTCACTCCATTTCACCTTTTCCCATTTTACTCCCTTTTCAAATTGTCTGAACTTCATTGATCATTTTTTTCGCGCGCTTCTCGCGCAGTTATCCTATTAAAACCAAAAGCTCATCACTATAATGTAATGCTTCCGCCGTCACTGTCGATCGCACCCTAATTGCAAATCAAAACTTGGCCACTTGAGTGCACATGCCTTCCTCTCGGTGAGTCTGGGCGCTTCCAATTTTTAGCCTGTCCCAGGCCCCCACCCAAAAAAAAAGGTAAATCCGGTCCTGGTGAAGGCACTTGTGACACAGGGGGATACTGCTGAAGTTCTCAATGAACAATTGCAATACCAATTATGTACAGTTTGCAAACAGGAGTTTAACTGAGAGTGTGCTTACATTTGCTATTATTTATTAATAATACCATCTACATCCTACCTATAATCACAAATCTGTATACAATTGGGAGAAACGACTGAACGGGAACTGCCCCCTCTGCGCATATAAGGGTAGCCTACCCTTCTTCAAATCCTGAACAACTGCAACCATTTTTTAAATGCTAGAGTAAACAATAGCCCATGAGGAGTGACACAGGATCTAGCAGTGGCAACTAGGGACAATAAATGAAAACTACATGGGCCAATCAGTGGTTCACAGCAGCTTAGGAACAACAAAAATGAAGGGGTACAGTAAACATGGTAAAGCATCATACACATGCATGAAATAAGATGCATGAGATCTGCTCTTGAAGGCTGTGCCGTTGTGACATATGTCTCCGTCTATACTAAACGTCACCCGGAGTGTGAATGAAGGTCCTGCCAGTAGATGGGTATAGAAACTGGTACTGTGAGAGCATGGCAAGGCATGGACAAGCTTGAGCGGATAGCTCTTCTGACTACAAATGTCTTTGGTAGCAGTGCCTTCAGATCTGGTGGGCAAAAGCTGGCGTGCATTTTGTAGCTGCAGCCACTTGGCGTCTTTGATGGATAGATGTGATGTTCAGCTCTGTATTTGCTTCATGCTTCATCGATACATTTGACAGCATATATAACAACATCATCCGCATCATAATTTCTGCAGCTCTGAAGAACAGGCAACTTGTTCTCAACAAACGCGTTCTCATTACGGCACGGCGGACATTGAAGGTAGTTCCCCCTGATATCATCCCCGTCGTTTAAAAACCTGATATTGTTTTAATGTTTCCGAGAGAGTAAAAAGAACATTCTTTTGGAATTCACCATGCCTTTTGAAATGAACATTGAGAAGTTTCACAAAATTAAGGGATGGGGTATGAACGTTTGGACAGTATCTATTGTCGGACATTAGAGCACATCAGACATATCGAATTGCATTCTGATTTCTGAATACAAAGAATGTCCTTCTGATATCAAATAATTTGGATTTTTTGAAATTCGCAATGTAATACACATTTTGATGGCAAATGATTAAAAATTGATATTTTTGATATTTAACAGTACTCGAAGTAAACTTTATAAATCTGATGATTGATACTTAAAGTGCATGTAGGTGGGATGAAAAGCCGACGATCAATTGAAAATTTTGACCTTTCGTATAAAAGATATGGATTTTTTTTCCCCAAAACACCAAAAAAAATTAGGTCTTTTTTGGAAAAAATCCATATCTTTTATAATAATTATGAAAGTTCAAAATTTTCAATTGATCGTCGGGTTTTCCTCCCAGCTACATACACTTTAAGAATATGTCATTAGATTTATAAAATTTACTTCGAGGACTGTTATATATCAAAAATATGAAAAATATCAAATTTTAATAATTTGTCATAAAATTTGTATTATATCGTGAATTTCAAAAAATGAAAATTATTTGATATAGAAAGACATTCTTCGTATTCAGAATGCAATTCGATATGTCTGATGTGCTCTCATGTCCCACAAAAATACTGTCGAAACGCTCTAAACGCTCATTCCAGATCCCTTAAGGTCGACAGATAAGCTTGCCCGGTAGGGGAAATTGCTGACGTTGGCTACAACTGCATGTAGTTACACTCCCTTTGAGGTTGGTTCAAGCAGGGATGGTTCAAGAGGTCTAATCACAAAATCGAATAAGTCTCACCTTAAACCGCCTCCTGCATAGCCAGGGCCATGCTCATATCCCTGATGTAACCAAGTCGCAAATCA
The DNA here is from genome assembly GCF_039555335.1 of Amphiura filiformis. NCBI lineage: Eukaryota > Metazoa > Echinodermata > Ophiuroidea > Amphilepidida > Amphiuridae > Amphiura > Amphiura filiformis. Next base: position 61,343,943 of record NC_092635.1, on the reverse strand, counting down.
AATACATGTACAAAGATAATGATGAATGACATCTCCAAAATAGCTTTTACATCTTCTTTTTCCATCTTTCAGACCAGGCATGAAAAAGAAAGGCCACTCGCAACAAATCAATTGCATAATTTGGCTCATAGCCTTTGGGTTGAGAAATGAGAAATTGGGAATTCTTATTCCGTGGTCCGATACAAAGGCTTTGAATTTGAATGTTTAAACTGTTTGAATTTTGAAGGTGATTAAAGGAGGTGACAATATATTTCATGTATTTTGAGATATGGTTTGATATAGTATTATTTACATGACATCAAGCATGTCAAGATACAATGATCATGATAATGGTGACACTTTAGATGATCCAAACAATCACAATAGCCTGACTGATGGTGGACCAGATAGACAGGAAACTATCACGAAGATCTCGAACATTCGCATCAATAATGACACAGTTCCTTAACCCCACCCTGCTTACATGATATTTGCATGGGTTGGGTACAACAACTCATAATCCACAATTTGAGGTTAACTTTAACCCATGTATGATTAAATGGAGATTATTAAACTTTGTGATCGGGGATGATACCATTTTTGGCTTATAGTGTACCAACCCTGGGATCACGATGGTTCAATTTGGATGTCCCATGAAGAAAAGTAACGAGCTTGTCACCATAACAGTGCTACAATTAAACTTTACAAACTTGCTAATGATACAAATTTAAAAACTATTAATACTTGTCTGATCAGTTGTTAGACTTAATTACCCATCGTTTACATAACAAATTGAGCACCTAATTAGGGGGTCATTTCTGATATTAAACGCACGAATATCTTAGATATTTTGTTTTAGAAATATTGAGATAAAACATAAAGCCACCCTGCTGAAAGTTGAGTATCATATGCATGACGTTACGGTGGTGTAGACCCAGCACACTTGTCCCACACGCAGATTTGTTCACACCGAATAACTTGCTACACGTCGCGTACTCAGTACGCAAGCGTGTCTGGTACTGCGCGTGTTGTGAAGATTCCCTTGTCCTGCGGTGCATATATACGGGGTAAAATAAACTGAATATGTGTGGGCCCGCTGTGGTTTTAAACGACAGGTGTCGAAGTCTAACCTTTTCGTTCCTATTTATGAAGGACTCGCTGTAATTCAGTTCGACAGACCCCAGCTTGAAATATCTGTCGGTTGTCCATCACCATCACTGGATAACAAATACTAACACGTACATTGCCTCTTTATACTAATAAGAGAAAGCGGGCTAAATTAAGCATATCATACTAGATCAGGAAACGACATTTAACATGTTTAAATGCGACCCAATAATACTCATTGGAAAAGATGTGAGGAGCGATTAGTCTATCTTTTACACTTTCAAGTTCTAAATGTCATATCATATTTTCCTTTCTGGATATCACACGAGCCTAAATTTGCTACATCTATTCCCGGGCATCTATTGCAGTAGATGTAAACGCTACAACCATGTTATTATTTTGGAAGACCACAACTAAAATTTGACTTAACTTGAGTGGTACATGTATATACATGTAGTTATACATTTTGTGAGGATTAACTTTAGGCAATAGCCTCTCGAGTCTGCAGAGATTCCATGGGCTATTCCATAAAATAAATGACGTTTTCTTGAGGCAAATTTAGTACATATCTCTAATGGAGATTTATTTGGTGGTGTGATAACTGCAGGGACACCCTATAGATGCACACCCCCTATAGAGGAGTTCGGATTTCTGGACTTTTTGACCAGTTATGCTTGCTGGAAATCCAGACTGTCAAGTATCTAAATACTACAAAAATCCAATAAAAATGGTTTACAATCAAAGTTCCTAAAATTGAGGGGCTCAATTCGGACAATTCCGTGATTTTTGGTCCATTTTATTATATACATTTCCAAGCTTTTACCAGTAGCATGGGTAACTGAAATTCCAGTCGTTTTCAGGACGCAAACCTGGAAATCCAGACATTTCTTTGATTGACAATTTACTCCTCTATAGGAGGTGTGCACTTATTTTCTGGAATAACTCCATGTATATACCTAACACCAGCGCCAAGTTTGAAATGAAGGTGCAGTTGTGAAGGCGTATCGTCCCTTGGGAATTCAAGAGAAGAATCACGTAGAAATAGGTCCAAGGAAGGGAAATATTTAGGGTGATGGAGTCCATGGTTTAAATTTGTGTTGTCTTGCACCATATTATGCCCGATTAATACATTTTATCCGTTTGGGGGCTGCTAGGTAGTTTGTTCGTTCAGATATCGCGAGAAAGCATATTATTATTATTTTCGAGACAACCGTAATTCCTACACGACGGCGAATATTAAGACCTCATTCGTTTTCAAATCGGTCAAGAACCTAGGACACAGTACACAGGAAATACTATTCAAATAGGTTAATGAACGAACGCGTATTTAATACTTGTTGCTCGAGAAATTAGACTAAATAATGCACCTGCGCTACGCATCAACATCAGCGCGCATGCATTATTTTTTGTTTAATTTCTCTCCCAACAAGTAATACACGTTCATTAACCTATGATTAAAGTTTGATACAAGTACAAAATGTAAGGCTGAATGTCGTATATTTTCTCTTACACCACTTGCTGCAACACATGTACACATCTAAAAAAAAAAAAAAAAAAGGAAATCGACCTACCGACCCACTCCTTTCTACCCCATGTCTGGGCAAACAAACACTTTTTTTTTTGGCCTGATGGTGATGAGCCTGGAATAATATGCTGAAAGAAATTTGATTTGAATGTAGAGAAGGCATTTCTATAGACCATAAATCAATACGACCTTTCTTCCAATACCTACGATCAGTGACGTAACCAGACCTGACCTTCCGGGGGGGCAAGAGGTGAAAAAATTCCCAATTTGTGATAAAACGTTTTAGTATTTCCGCGAACGGCTTACCGCGAAGCTTTAAACGGGTGGGTCCAGGGGCCCACCTTGTTAGGGACCCTGGTGGGGTCCAGGGGCATAGCCCCTGTGGGGGTCCGGGGGCAAAGCTCCTGGTTTTTGGCATATGGTCATTTTCACGGTAAAGGGTGTAACTTTGGATTTTTAACATTTTGATCCGTAGTTTTCTAATAAAGCCACAGAATTCCATGATTTTTGGCCACATAAGTCATCTAGTTAGCAGCTACCTTGGGTAGCATAATCATCTTCGGGAGTTACTGCGTTCAGTTTTAGCAGGCTTAAATGTACCTAATATTGCCATTTTGAAAAACTGTAAAAAACAGTAACATTTTTGTAAAACCCTGTGTTTTCTTCAGTTAGTTCATGGATAATTTTTCTTATCCTGAAAGTACGGTCATATGTTCAGTAAACACTGCCACATTAGATTTAATTGTGAACAGCCCTGTATTTTTGAGAACCGGACTTCGATATTTGTCGTTTCGGAGGCTTCATTTTCCGTTAACAATTGTTAACAAACTTTGTGGGTATAGCTTTGGTTCATAATTCTTGGTTATTTCTTCACTTCTTCTTGATTCATAACAGTTGATATCTTAACTTGAAATGGGTAACAAAAATTAGTTGATTTGCAAGCTTTTAAAATTTTTATAAAATCTTGACTTCAAAGAGCCGATTTTCCGTTAACTTTTTGAAGCCTCCGAAACAAACTGTTCAGCAAGCTTGGGCAAATATAAATAAAAGAGCTCATCCAATCTATTTATCAAAATGTAGCAAAGTAGATCCTCAAGTCACTTGTTTTTAAATCATGGAGATATATATCACCGTTTGAAAATGGGACCCAATACAAACTTTCCGTTAACAATTGAAGCCTCCGAAACAAATGAAGCCTCCGAAACAACAGTAAGCTTAATTATCATCTATGCATATCTAAATTGGTATGTTCCATATTGATATCTGCATTGTAATTGTTGCATGATATGTGCAGAATGTCATAAATTAAAAAAAAAATTGATATTATGGTTAATGCTTGAAAAATATACTGATATCCAAGAAAGACCGTTTCGGAGGCTTCACATGCAAATAACACCATACTTAACAAATGGGTGAAAAAATTACCATGTTATAAATCTACAATATCTGCCGCATAGAATCATTGATTCAATACACACAAGAAAATAACAGCTTAGATGATCCCAACAGTGTTGTTTTCAAAAAACTACTTCTGCAATGTTTAACCATTGTTAACATGAAGCCTCCGAAACAAAAAAAATGACTTGCTTGATAATTTAATTTTTGTCACAACTGAAATTCAATACTTAGAAGCAAAGCATGAAAATTGGTAATTGTGATATTTTTACCTATTTTTTCATGTCAACTTGTAGTAGTTAGCCAAATAGTTTACTTTTATGATCACCTGTGTTGTTAACTGATGCCTCCGAAACACAAATCGCTTGAATTGCCAAAAAAAAAAAATAACTCCAATTTCTGTGAAACTTGGCTGGGAGGTTCCTTTCATCAAGTAGTATTTGTACATGAAGTTAGACATTTAAATTATTTTAGGAACCCAATTAAAACTTAAAATATGTTTAAGGTTGGGAAATTTCCATTGCAAATGACCCTTGATGTTAAAAATTTTCAAAATTGCAATTACAAACATAGCAAAACATGGTATAAAATTTAACTTATATCTGTTGACTTACTTTGGAATGGGATTTCACATGTATTCCAGCTTTCATGTCATAATTTTCTGAGCTTATGTAAAATACATTTTTTCTTAGATTTTAACCAAAATGTTCTGGAAATGTCAATTTTTTATCAGAAATCAAAAGGTTTAAGCCTTGAAACACTATTTTACTGGAATTTAAGTTGCTTCTATGCATGATTACAGTAAACAGAAACATATTTAAGTGGTTTGAAATTTTGACCCTAAAAATCAAAAGTTACACCCTTTACTGTGAAAATGACCATATTCGAAGCTGAAAAGTCAGTGTTTCAAAGTACAAATTTCACAATGAAAGTAATATAGATTTGCTTGAAGCGGTACTAAAATTTGTACAACAGTTATCCTTGATTTCTCTTCTTCCCTCTACGACAAAACACATGCCAAAAGAAGTAAGTGCTATTTTCACCACTGTATTAAGCATGTTAAGACCTCATTCGTTGTCAAATCGGTCAACAAATAGGACACAGGGTTCCAAAATACATTTTTGCAATAAAACTGAAAGTGCCAAACTTGATCAGATTTAGGTGTATTTTCGAAAGCACACCTGAAAATTGGTTGACCTAGAGTGGAGCCCAATATACATTGTACCGAGTTGGCTGAGCTTGGACACCCATATGCATGCGATAATTGGCAACATGGCTCCATTGGCAAGACACGTGCATACACTACTTTTTAGGGTAGCCTAAGGGACCGTTCACAAACACTTGTAAGCATGTGGTAAGGGGGCCTGATGCAAAAAAAAATTATCGCGAAAATTTGTCGGCCCCCCCTTTTCAGACCTAAAAAAATTCACCCCCCCTTTTTGACATGAAAATTATGGGTCAACCCCATAGAAAAGCATATATACTCAATTTTTCCAGGAAAAATTTAAGGGCCCCCTTTTTGCATCAGCCCCCCCTACAAGTGTTTGTGAATGGTCCCTAAGTTACAATTTTTGTAATAACTTATGACCCAAATACCTTTTTAGTCAATTATATTGTATTCGAAATTTCTTTAAACAGTAAACATAGATCTACAGCTTTTTATAAGCAATATCGCGGGCAAAGACCAAAATTGAAAAGAAATGGGGTTTCAAACTGAACTTAGGAATTTGAAAAGTATAAATCACGTTGGGTCTAAGGCTGTGCTAACTCTTTTCTTTGATGACTTTGACCACATTTTTTTTATTTTTTCAAATATCTTAAAAATACAAAAATCTAAGCTAATTGAACAGACAGTAGTGTTTATAGTGGGCAAGTAAACGGATAATTTCCAGTCTGACTGGATAGAAATTATACCGCAATTTACCGCACATCTGCTCCCATTATAAACACGCTGATTGTGTCGTTTATTTCTTGACGGATTTTAACGAATGAGGTCTTAAATCCAAGTTAAAAGATGCATCTATTGACTGCTGGTTCTAATTATGACATATCTGTCTTTTTACGATATACAGGTAACAGGGCACAGGGGTAATAAATAACTGGTTCCTTAATTGTTTTGTGGTTTGTAGTACAATATTTAAACTCTATGATTTACACTGTTTTTGGTAACTTATTCCGACAAAGGATACGTGCAGATAGTTAATAGTGCATAGTGAGCATAAATATCAGCAAGTTGTAATAAATTATCATCTATGCATAAAATGTCAAAAGTTATTTTCTAAATAACTTGATAAAAACTTTTATCATAACGGTGCCCGAGCGGAACGGGCTCCGACTCATAATCGGAAGGTTGGGGTTCGAGCCCCGGCCCCGGCGACACCATCGTGTTGTGCCCTTGAGTAAGTCACTTGATCTCGATTACTCCTCTCCACCCAGGTGTATAAATGGGTACCGACATGCTGGGAAGGTAACAGACTCGCTGTGGAGGAGGTGTAGCGATCCCCCTATCCAGTATAGCAACATTACATGGACGAGTCTGACCCAACATGCCCAATCGCCAATGAAAGAGTGCTGGGCGCTCCGATCACTGATACAGGATCGTCTCCTTTACCAATACTCTACCCTATCTTCAGTGAAAATAAAATGTGTTGCAATCATGTCGAGGTTGGATCATTTAAAAGCCTGAACTCATAATGGAATCTATTGTGCGTTCAGGCTTTCTGGCTCTCAACTCCGGGCTCAACTCTCGATGTAGATCATTGGACCGCTTCCCTGATTGGACAAGACGCGGAATCATTTTTTGCATTATCATGAAGTTATACTCGCACCTGTTATCACATCTCATTTAACAGAAGCGACGTATTACACCATGATTACTTATTACATGTTTACTACTTAAAAATAAAAAACAATTATGATGTAATTCCTTTTCTATCCTGAAAATTAATATTATTATGTAATACATCAACATTAATATAGAAATTTGTTTCCATTTTTAATAATTTGGCGTCGTCAGACTGTCCGCTGACCTGCGTAGTTATAATAACCACTTTTTCCAACGTTTCCTGAGCATCCCACACAAGTCACTTTTTTTGGACCCTGGATGTAGATTTGCATAATTAAAGGAAATTAAAAGTGATTAGAACAATTAATAAGCATGGTCATTAATTGAAACACTTAAATATAACCCTGTCATATTAATCAGAATAGATCAATTAATTTATGTATTGATAAAAGTGAATGGTTTCTCAATTTCATTAATAGTTCGAGTTTCTGATCCTGTCGTAATTTTGAGATGAAATGTCGTTTCAAGTAATTTTTAAAACTAGGGTCCCAGCAAACACAAAACGTTTTCGACATAATTCGCAAAAGGTTATAAAAGGTTGTCAGAAAACGTTTAAATGTCTGGTTATATAAAGGGTACATTAATGGTATAAAACGTTTTCATAACATTAAATAACATTTGTAATTTACTGCACAGCAAACACAAATGTTTTACAGAAAACATTTTTAAATGTCGGGTTATATAAAGGGTATAAAAACGTTTTAATAACATTCCAAAAACATTTTTGAAAACTTGGTACAAATCATTCTAAACAGAATGCTATTTTGGGGTTGAAAAATATTTTGCAAAAAAAATGTTTGCCCAAAATATTTACAATAACGTTTTTAAAATGTTTTCACGACCTTTATATAACCCGACATTTAAATGTTATTAAAACGTTTTGTAAAAACATTTTAAGAACAATTCTGTGTTTACTGGGTGCAAATATTTTAACATAATGTTATTTAAGTGTTGACAAAATATTTGACCAAAAATGTTTGCAAAAATAGTTTACAATGACATTTCGAAAACATTTAAAAAATATTGTTGTAGAGTGTTTTCATACAAAACGTTTAAAACGATTTCATGACCTTTATATAACCCGACATTTTAATGTTATTAAAACGTTTTTACCTGAACCAAAACCCAAAATATAACTTATTTAAAACGTTTTAAAAACGTTTTTGTGTTGCTGGGGGACTACCCTTTGAGAAATAAACATATTTTTAGGTATTAAATGTTAGTACATACTTCTGGAAAATATCAGACATTTTTTTTTATTCTAACAAAAAAATCGGAATCATTTCTTGAACAAATTTATCCGGATCTCCTTTCGACATGGCAAAATATCTTTGCCCCCCCACCCACATCAACATTCTAAAAGATCTTTACCCCCCCCCCCCTTTACAAATGCCGGATTTAAGGCCTGTTCAGTTAGAAAAATGCCACTAGATTAAAAAAAAGAATGAGGTACTAGTATTTGGTCAAAATAATTTAGTTGATAGCCTGAATCACATCTTGTCCTCTCACAACTGTAAAATCACTGGTGTGTGACCATTTAATAAGGACTCAATTACTGTTTTTGTGAGCCGTGTAAAAATGCATTTGCGCGAAGTCAATTAAAATAACATGAAAATCACAGTTTCACCACTTTCGTTACAGTATTGACAAAGTGCCTAGCAGATTTGTTGGTAGTCTTGTGATTCGTAAATAAATTCATCAGGATTGTTCATAATTCATAATTTGCAAATGTTCTACTGTACAAATCCAAAAATGTTTTTGGATTTGTACAGAAGAACATTAGCAGATAATTTAAGGCTTGTGATTGCTTTGAAGCACCAAGTGGAATGACCCCTAAGATCTCCTGATATTACACCTATGGATTGCTTCTTGTGGGGCTATCTGAAATCTGAAGTCCTCCTGCATGAACTCCAGAGACACATTTTGCACAAAATTCCCCAGGCAGGAAGTCTCTCATAAGACGTGGTGTGAATGCCATGTTGAGCAGAGCAGATATATATGCATACAGGGGAATGGTGGCCATGTCCTGGTGGCCATGTGGAAGACTAAAACTGTCAATTATTGTAAAGAAAGTGATTAAACATGTTATTATCATGTTGATTTGATTTTAATTGACTTCTCGCAACTGCATTTTTACTCAAATCGCAAAATAGCCATACCGAGTCCTTATTCACACATTTTACAGCTATGGGAGGACAAGATGTTGATCAGCTGTCAACTATAGCATTTTGAAACACCTCATATACTCTCAAGTTACCTAGTGGCATTTTTCAAATTGTATACTTTATTTTGATATACCCTGTATATCGTTTGGACCCAATGGGTTCAACGATTCTTGTATTTGTAGGAGTCTGATGCTACTTAGTTTGATTTGATTTTGTTTTTGGAATCGGATTATGTGAACATTAACAATGTGGCGACTTAGTGGATTATTATATTTCCACGGCAAATCCCGGCTCAAGTACGACCAAGTACATAGCAATCCCAGGTCCATAAATGCGGACATTCTTTCAGCAAACCACGGCAATGTTCGTGGCCCATTTAACTGGATGGAAAACCCCGGGTAAATCACGACCAAATGCCGGCTCTCACCCGCCAAAATTTCCCACCAAATTTCCCGAGGCTTTGGCCGACATATTTTCTTATAACATATACTGTTCCCGGCCAACACCCGGCAGTACCGGGACCATTTTTGAGTCAAATCCCGGCATACATGCCGGGCCACCCCGGGTACTCAGGGGCCGGGGTTGTAATTGACAGGTACATAAATATAACTCATTGGGTTCGTCATAGGCAAAACCTTTAGGAGCAAAAACAAGATACCCCGATCGCCTACAGTTATTTATAAATTTAACAGCGGATACTTTGCTTCAGTGATAAACGTTTCAGAGATTCATTGACTGTGTAATGCGCGCAATTCTGTCACTATACACTGACTGACCTAAGTAGTGATTAAGAATTACAACACAAAAATCCAAAACGTGAGTAACTTTAGAACGTCGCTGATACATGTGATATTCAGTATGTTTATTGTTTAAGTTGGTGTTGCTGCTTCTCTACTGTTGGATGGTTACCATGGTTACATAGGATCTCATTTTTAAGACTACTACTAGCAAGCTTACTACTAGCTAGCAGACTTGTTATAGTAGTGCTCGGTGTAGTTGAGTTACTGAAAGTCGAGTCCGAGTCGAGTCGAGTCGAGTCGAGTCATCAAGCCCTTTGAGTCAGAGTCGAGTCGAGTCATTTGAAGTTGTCAGTCGTGTCGAGTCGAGTCAGGCCATTCTGTCGAGTCGAGTCGAGTCGAGTCGGATATATGTCAACTTGATCATGTTGATAGCCCAATTTGAATGAATTTGTACTTCTTTGAAATTAAAATCCCAGTGAGAGTACACAGTATAATGAATCTATGTGCTCCATCCAGTGCATTGTGGAAATCAGTAATCAGCAATGATGTACGACGGACTTTTCCACCGTGCCAAGTTTGAAGCATGTAGGCTACCCTATTGTGGATCCTTTCGCCAGATCGACAGGCAATCATACATGTACATTACACACATAGGCCTACATATAATTTTCATTTTAGTTATATAAATAGAAGGCACGTGTCAAAATAACACACTTGATATGACACAAAATGTAAACGTGTACCCTTTGTATCAGTTTATTTGAAATCTCCTAATCTAAAGGTAGCACCATGGAGTCATCGAGTCGAGTCATCAAATTTCGAGTCGAGTCATTGAGTCATCAACCCTCGAGTCGAGTCGAGTCGTCTAGTCACCTTGCCTCGAGTCGAGTCATCGAGTCACCAAAACTCGAGTCGAGTCGAATCACTACAAGTCTGCTAGCTAGTCAACCTATAGCTGTGAGAGCACCATCAGTATGATAGCGAAACTGTTTGACCCCTGATGACCCTGTTGACCTTTTGACATATTCCAATTGTATCGAGGGTTCTTTTTACCATGTTTGAGCCCAATTGGGTGTACGTTAACGTTTGGCCCTGTATGACATTTGAACCTTTGACCTTGGGTAACCTTGGTTTGAATTATTTTGTCCATGCTCCTGTGATATGGAGAATTACTTTCACCAAGTTTAAGCCCAATTGGGCGAAGTTTAAATTCATAATAAAGTTCAAGAGAAATAGCTGTTGTCAAACCACATCATATTAATTTATTTGCATAGCAAAAATAAAACACAAATTTTCGGTCATAAACCTTTGTCAAGTGTGAAGACCTTTTGCGTGCCGGAAAACAAAGGAAGATATAAGCACAGAAACGCGCGAGGAGTCTCGCGAGGAGTCTTGCGTGAAAACATAGAGTGACTTGGGTTGACCTTGATTTTGTTTCGCACATATGTCTACCTTTTATCAAAGGTTCCATCCACCATGTTTGAGACAGGTCGGACAGAGTTTGAAATTTTGACCGTTGACCTCCGATGACCTTTAAAACCACCCGGTGAACATGGAACATTCGGTACCGATCTATATCCGTAGCCGGACAGACAGACAGCCTTCGCTTATTATTTTATTGGTACCACTGTCTATCTAATTAACTTAGAGACCCAGTTTTTGTTACTTATTTGAAAAATCGTACACTTTCAAAGAAAGTTATGAAAGAAAAGTGTTAACAGGATTTGTGTATTTCCAAAGCACCTGTAGCTGTGAGGGCACTTGTAGCTGAAAGAGCACCAGCAGCATGATAGCAATACTTTTTGACTCCATGATGACAATTTTGACTTTTTGTTTATGCCATATTGATCATGTTGATGATCAAATTATTCATCTAGTTATAAGGATCACAAAATATAGCTTTTGTGCGCTTATGACATGTAGTTACGAAGTTCAACAGGTTCAAGGTCAATTTGCATGTTGTACAGGGGCTAAAAGTTAAAGTTGCTCCGAAAAAAGCATCATCGCATTATTGTGCTGGGATCCCATCCTTTCAATCTTAACCCTAATTCCCATAACATCAATGTTGGACATACCCAGCAAACACAAAACGTTTTCGACATCATTCGCAAAAGGTTATAAAAGGTTGTCAGAAAACGTTTAAATGTCGGGTTATATAAAGGGTATATTATGAGTTTAAAACGTTTTCATAACCTTAAAAAACATTTTTGATAATCTACTGCTCAGCAAACAAAAATGTTTTACAGAAAACGTTTAAATGTCGGGTTATATAAAGGGTATAAAAACGTTTTAATAACATTCTTGAAAACTTGATACAAAACATTCTAAACAGAATGTTATTTTGGGGTTGAAAACATATTTTCTTTGCTTTGCTTCTAAAGGTCGCATTGAATTCAATACAGTGTCATAATGTGCAGGATGCAGGATATATTTACCTAAACATGGTTTATTTTAAGTGTTCGGATAATTTCTGGGCGCAGGATAGGATAGCTATATGCATACCATATGTATACAGTGGCGCGTAAAAGAATTTAAGTACCGGGTACGTTCATCCTTATATATCCTAAACAAAGACAAATATGTCCAAATTAAAACAAGCAGCCAATATCTGTACTCTTTAGCTCTGATTTAAGACCTCATTTGTTGAAATTGGTTGAGAATTAAAGAAACAGTGATCTAAAACCTAAGGAAGGAACGAAATCAAAAGTTGTAATTTTATGTTCTAATCAATGAAAGCACGACGCTAGTTTGAATGTGAGAATCAATGGAAAGCACGGCACTACAACGCTTTGTGTACAAATCAATAGGACATGCAATGGAGCAAACTGCAACTTTTGAATTTGCATCTTCCTTGGGTTGTTGGATCACGTGTCTTTATTTCTTTACCGAGTTCAATGAATGAGGTATTGAATTCGAGCTAAAAGATGCAGCTATTGGCTGCTGGTTCCAATTATGATTATATGTCCTTGTTTAGGATATACAGGGGGTGAACATACACGTAACCTTTATTCTTTTGCGCACTATATTTTAAACACGGTATTTTAAATCGCTATCTTAAAAGAATACCGTGGGCCTGTTTTTACTTTCCTTCATTGAAATATCACAACAACCTAATAAGACAAAAGGTACAAGTTGTTATCATTTTCATGTTTTCAAATCATTTTATTAATAGTATTATTACCACTATACATTATACACAACACAAAAACAACCGATTCATGTTCCGATGTCACACGGAACACTTAAGCAGTTATTTATAAAGCTGATTGAAAATAACTTTAATTAATTAATAATACTTGTTCAATATGACCAACTGGAACAGATACATCACTATAATATCACATAATGCTTCATATTTGGCACAATATAAAGCGGTCCATTAAGAACACGTAAGCTATATATAAGATATATTCTAAAATATAACCATCGAATACATGGAAATTATTAGTCACATGTAGCATGTGCAGTGTAAAATCTTCGATCAGATTACCAGAAGAGTTTACAAGGTACAAACACTAGATGTGACTGAATAGAAAGGTACAGAATCGCCGCAGAATTTCATTTCAATCAATGGAAGGGATGCATAGCATTATCTGGCAACGGGACAGTGCGCAAAAGAATTAAGATACCTGTTTACCCCTTTATGTCCTAAACAAAGACGAATATGTCCCAATTAAAAACGAGCAGCTAGCCCCTGTACCCTTTAGCTCTGATTTAAGTCCTCATTTGTTGAAATTGGTTGAGAATTAAAGAAACGGTGATCTAAAACCTAAAATCAAAAGTTGCACTTTTATGTTCTAATAAATGAAAGCACGGCGCTAGTTTGAATGTGCTAATCAATGGTAAGCACGGCGCTAGTTCTCTTGTTCGAGAACGCTTTGTGTATAAATCAATAGGGCATGCAATGTAGCACACTACAACTTTTGAATCTTCCTTGGGTTTTTGGATCGTCGTGTCTTTATTTGTTTAAGGATTTCAACGAATGAGAACTTAAATACGAGTTAAAAGGTGCAGCTATTGACTGCTGGCTCCTATTATAACATATCTGTCTTTGTTTAGGATATACAGGGGTGTGAACATAACTGGTACCTTTATTTTGCGCACTGTGTACCGCACAATAGTATAGCGTGTCTTTTACTCACAAAATGACTTAGAAATTGCGTTACATCTTGACACGCACTGACACGTACGAATATGGTCGCAATTCCAAAGGCACAGTTCGTTAACCTCAACTCTGCACCCAACACATTTTAATAATGAAATGTGCCTTTGCCGATGTTTGAGATGCTACTGACCTCTTTATTAAAGAGCATACGATTTCCTGTTGCAGGCAAGTCAGTTATCGTGGTATAGAAGTCGCATTTAATCCTTATCTTTACAACCATATGGATAATGTAAATAGTTTCTAACACAACAAATTGAGTAGTGTTTACAACTCAAACTTGATGTAATTAACAAAATCGTGAATTAAATGTGCACACTTGGGGCAATATTAAATATCGAATGCAAAGTATCTGCGACTGCAATATGCGTTCAAATAAATCACTTGGATCCACAACATGCTCATCTATCAGGGCACAGTTCTTTAAGCCCAATACATTTGTACATTCATTGAATGACCTTTGGGTACAAAACCTCATACTCTGCAACTTGAGGTCAAATTTTGCACTATGATTGTTAGAATTGGGGTTATTGAACTATGTCATTGGGATGAGGCCATTGTGGTCCATAGTGAATGGACTCGAGTAGCAACAGGTGGAAAACATCAGTAAATTCGTTCATTTTAATTTTAAAGAAAAGAAGAACAATTTGTGTATCTTGATGGTAATCATGGTTATATACATATCTCACTTTGGTAACAAAACAATTCAATTTAAACTTCAAGAAGGGTCGTTCATTTGACGTCTATCTACTGAAGATAGGAAATTCTCAAACGATCAAGAATTCCAGCTATCCTCAACCAGACGTCTTCACGAATTATTACGAGTTGTACTATAAACTGATAAATCATTCACCTCATTACAGTTCACAATCAGTTTTTGAAGTAAAATTAAATACTTTTTAACAAGCGTATTCCACATTGTTAAATCTATTAACATTACACAAATAATACGGAACATGCAGTAATATCAGTATCATGTACAGATATGTATACACTGTGCTCAATACTATTTACACCTTGATAGAAAATAGAAAATACATTCAAACATTTCCGTGTTTTTGTACTCGATAAATGACGATATTTAAAGGGTCATCTATTGTCTATAAATAAGCAAATAAGTCAAAAGGTACCAGTTATATTCACCCCTGTATATCCTAAACAAAGACAAATACGTCAAAATTACACCCAGCAGCCAATACCTGTACCTCATTTGTTGAAATCGGTTGATAATTAAAGAAACGGTGATCGAAACCCCAAGGAAGGAACAAAAATCAAAAAGTTGCATTTGTGTTCCAATAAATGGAAAGTGCAAATGGCACACTGGGCATCCAATGCGCAATCTGCAACTTTCGAATTTGCATCTTCCTTTATTTCTTTACTGATTTCAATGAATGAGGTCTTAAATCTGAACTAAAAGATGCAGCCATTGGCTGCTGGTTCAATATAATTATGACATAGCCTATCTGTCTTTGTTTAGAATATACAGGGGGTGAAAATAAGTGGTACCTTAATTTTATGTTGTCTGTAGTATATGAAATCTTAAAAGGTGCTCAAGCCTCTAATATACAGATGCTATATCTTCATAAGAGTGGTGTAATATTTTGAAATCAAATATAGGTCGTTTCATAAACACATACATTTGGGCCACTTACAATAGTTTAAAAGTGATTTGGAAATAGCTTTAAACGTTCTATGATGAACATGATGTACCAAGAGTGAAAGACCTCTTGATAAGTCATGGGTGGGCGTGTAACACATAAGTATTTATAACAGCATTTTGATTTGTTAATCAGTATAACAGAATAACTTTTATACAAGTAAAAAAAATCACGTGTGTGATCAACAAACTTGAAGAAATTTGTAATTCCTTACAAGTTTTTCTTTGATTACTTTCATCTTTGAAAAGTTGCTCACTTTGTTGAATTGTGTTCTATGTAAAAACAGGTAACAAAGTTTCTGCATATATCAGTATGCGTCAAAAGAAAACCTGATCTAAGATATACTGATTATGATCTTATAGATAGTAACTTGTGACCGATGTGCTTTTTCTTAAAAGTTGGCAAGCAAAGTGGCATAAATACACGCACATTATACTGTCTAAATGAACATGATCAAAGTTAATTAATACATACTGTGCAAATGTTACTGATTTTTGTGTGAAAATAGACTGGTAGCTTAGTTTTCAAAACATAGTTAACCAGTTCAACAGCCTTACTCTACACTTATATTGTACAGTTGTACGATAAAAATGAACTACAAGTTATTCAGTTTTTCAGGACAGATTTGGCATTAATGGTATTATGTTCTTCGTCATTCACCATCATGGGGATATTGAATTAATACAGACAGATTAAATGTTTCATAATTGGCAATAGGATTTTATGCATTGAGCTATGGCATCACACATGCATGGGCATGTTGCTATTATACAATGACGAAACAAGGTTTCCCATTTCACGAAATGATGACTTATGTGCTAGTTGATGAAATGATGGTGAACTATTGAGGAAATAAAAGATTACTATCATGGTCATTGCGATAATACAGAATTATGAAATTGAGATTATACCTGCATATGCTATGCATGAAATGAATCTTTTTGACAGTTAAGTTGTTGAACACATTCGTAAAGCATATTTTGTTTCAAGATCTATTCGGACGGGGGTCTGTCTCATGAAGTGAAATGGGATTGTGTTATTGAATTCGAATGCCGGTGTAACTTACACGTCAGAGTTTTCATCAATACTGATCTTCATATTGTTCAATTTCACATGGTTTTCAGCTAATAATAAAAATAATATTTACTGCACTAGTCTTTGGAGCTCAGTACTGACTGCAGACTCTAAAAATTGGTTAAGTCTTTCATGCCATTGCCCCAACCATACTTGTGGCGGGCGATGAGAGCGACAGACTGCAGGGGACGGAGACGTGATGTGGGGTGGGAGGGTAAAGAGGGTTGCACATCGCCGGTGAGGAGTACGCCATCGAGTGGTGTGACGGATGGTGAAGTGAAGCCCCGTGTGTAGACATCCCGTAGTCGCTGTTGATGTTGTTAAGAGGTTGATGATGATAATGACTGGGGATTTGTGGCTCGCTAAAGCTGGGGAATTTGGGGTAATCTTCGATTGGTTTCAGCACGTCGCATGACATCTTTCCTTTGAGTTTCTTGGATTTGGAGGAGAGTTTCCTGTTTCGTGTCTGTATGCCGTCTTTCTTCATCGTTAATGGTCGACTTACCTGGAGAAGAGATCAAAGAAAAATAAAAATATGATTAGGCTAACTATCAATGTAAATCGTTGTTAATAGGTCAAGAATTCAAGAATTCATTTATATTTCTGCATCACTTGATTGTTTTCCATTCTGGTTCCAACATTATAGTTCAATAGGCCTTTTTTTGAACCATTGAACTTTGAACCATTTTCGTCAAGTTCTGCTCCCCTCACTGTCCCCCACATAATTGCACATCCCCTTATATTAATGAAGACCAGGAGAAGCGCAGGGTATATTTATCACAAAGATTCCCACTCATCACATTTTGAAGTCAATAGTTTGCACCATGTGATAAAAGCAGTGGCGTAGTAACCAGTGGGAAGGGGCAGCTCGGGAGGGGGGGGCAGCTTTCAACTGTGAATCTTTCCCACTCCCCCCCCCCCTGCTCACCGCCCTGATAAGATTTTTAAATACTTTTAGCCCATTTTGCACAATGTTGTCAAAATATACCCAGGCTCTTGAAAGTTGCCTCCCTCCCCTACCTGATAAAATTCCGTAGTGTTAGAGCATTAAGTAAAATGTGCTGTTGGGCTTTGAATCACATAACAGACACAAATTGTCAATATGTCTCTTACGATTTGTAAAGTTATCCCTAAAGATGACACCTATAACAACAGGAATCATGCACAAATCCCCCATTAATCTCAAAAATGATTCCTCATATGACATTGCAATAAACAAATTTCATGTTAAGCCGGACACGCTGGTGGGATTCAGTGAAATTATAGTTTATCATTTTGAATAAAAACAAGAAACAAACGATAACCCATTCATTCAACTTGGAGATATCGTGGAAAGTCTTACAATTTTATTTATAGTTCCTGCTTATCAATCCAGACAGAAAACGCGTGCAGAAAAAGCCCCGACCTTCCTTATTTCCGCGATGAGCTTGTTAGGGGTCATGGGGTCAGCTAACATCAGTTTGGCAACGTGCCCTCTGTGCCCTTGCCACGTGCAGGGTACAAGATTACGGATGACCTTATGTGACATCCACCAGCTGGGTGTTTCACAAACACAAAAACATAGTACTTGAAGAAGTTTATAAATCAGTCTCAACAAAATTGTGCGCCAAATATCCCCAGGGGTAAATTTTACTATTGAGCGTTTATTCTTTTGTTGTTTATACGACACGTGCCGAAATCCCTTATCTTTGGGAACATCCATCTTGTGTAATGTGAGCATGAGGTAATGCTAACACTAAAATCATGGAATTGGACCTTTAATAATCCCTAGGAAACCAGGATGGATGGACTCTTGTCAGGGTTTTTCTCGGAAAAACTTGAAACCACCTGACATGATTATTTCACCATGTTTTAACGAGAAGGATACTTTAAGCATTATCCAGTTTTGGTCTCAAAATCTACAAGATTAAAAAGCACATCTTTTGCCATGCATAATAGATTAATACTTGGCCCATGTGGTTCTCAGGTATAAAAATTGAAACCCAAGCAACTTAAAGCTGCCATTACATGCATAAAATTGACAAAAAGATAAGCTTTGATAACAAAAATATCAAAGAAGAGATCTGTATGTGATGACCAATCTGGAGTTTGCGCAGACAAATTAGAGCACACGTCGCACACATCAAATCACTGATTCCAATTACTGAATTAGACAGACATGAAACACATTTTGGATGCTGGTTTATAATAGTAATTGGTTGTGGCCTGCTTTTCACGGACTTTTATTAAGATATGAATTACGGACAATAAACCCAGTCACCTAGACATCATCCATTGGCAAGCCATGTTCATTTTGTTTGGAATATGGTCATAATAAAGTCATTATTCCCTTCCCGATATTGTATATAGCTGGCACAACAATTTGTGCAAAGAAACACGAGTGAGTTGAACAGCATGCAGCAATGGATAATTTTGGAATTCTCTGAGGTGTAGAAGGAGTCAAACCTGAAAAGGTATATCCCAAAGGAGTTTATCTCCTACGCGCAGGAAATTGTTAAGAATATATTGTTAAGAATATACAATTTTCAAGGCAGTGTATGAAACTGTAAGAAATATTGCGGTAATTAAAGTAGATCATAATCTATTGTTGTGGATATTTGGAGCAACAAATTAATATATGGTACGAGATACATCGAGTGGGACATATCGAGTGTAAAGTTGTTGTTGTAAGTCATCACACGTTAATGTTTTTAGAAAATGTTAAAGAGTTCATGGAGACCTATTTCAGTGATTACTCGTATCATCCCAGGTGTATAACCGTTGCAATCAATGTGGAAAAATGGAAACTCCTAATCGGAACCATTAATAAAATACAAACAGTAAACATACTTTCTAAATTAAACTTTCTTTTCATGCAGGAAAAGGTATGGGGTTACCTGTCAAACGTGTCTTCGAGTAAAACATGCCAGGGATACGGTCTGCCATTGAGTTGTACTGGCATTATTGTTTCTTACAAGGTGACGAGAGCAGGAGTATTAGCCAATATGATCCCATCCAGGGTAGCGCTTTTTTGGGACCATTGATGTTCAGGCACCGGGCACCCATTTGTGCTGGCCCGTGCTTTTTGACCGCATTTGCCCCTTGCCCCAAAGCTCACAGGCCGACTAGTCATCAACCCACCCAACTTTTTAATTCTTCCCTTACGTCAATTTACGTCATTTTGTCGTAAGTCTGACGTACATAACCCATAATCGTCCGGTACAACCCGTCCCTGTGTATCGTATTTTAGGAAACATTGGTCCCCAAAGGAATCTAAGCCCCCTCAATCTATAAAATGTCTCAATCCTAGTGTTCTGGTTACACTATGGACCACAATGACCTCATCCCAATGGCATAGTTCAATAACCTCAATTAAACAATCAAGAGTGCAAATTTTGACCTCAAGTTGCAGAGTATGAGTTTTTATACTCAAATTGTCAAAGGTCATTCAATGAATGTGCAAATGTATTGGGGTTAAAGAACCGTGCCTTGATAGATGAGCATGTTGTGGATCCTAGTGTTAGCTGATCTAGGCAACTAGCTGCTAGCACCCAGCTTTGGTTGGGGTTGAGGGAGTCGTTGGACGACACTGAGTTACAGGAAACTGGACCATGTTGAACGGAAACTGATAAACCAATAGTAGGATGCTTGATATAGCAAGATAAGAGATCCAGGCGGAAAGGTCTCTTCCTGCTGACAGACTTGTCGAAAAAGAGGGGGGGGGTCCTTGAGTTTAGTACTTTGACGTCAGGCGGGAAAAAGTTTAAAAATAATTCGCGGTGGCAGTTAAGAAATATTTAGAGCATCCTTAATTTGGGTTGTGTTTTCCTTATTTATTACAATCCCGGATAAAAATGGGGTCAGGTGTATACAAACAACGTAAATTTAGGGTTATCTTAAATATTGAACTTAAGTTAATTGCTATTCTCACAATTTAATTTTTTTTAAATATATGCCAATCTTGCTGTTATGTTCGATTTTAATATTTGGTTATTACATAAAATAGAAAGTTAGTTTGTTAATAAACAAAATTAGAGTGCACATTAGGCTCTAGACTTTGTAGGCCTACAATTCTTTAGGCTTTATTTCCATCATGGATTTTTTTTTTTTTTTGTGTAAAACGCTTTAAAACGCACTTACAGTTATTTCTAAAAAATTATCAAATATTTAATATTAGAATTTACATTATATTAGGCCAAGTAAAAAATAAAACATGTTTCACGTCCTGGTTTTCGAAAAAAAGGAGGAGGAGGGGGCTTGTTATTTTCTATTTTTTATCGCAAAATTGGTGTAAATACCCATACTTTGAGCTGTTTTAGCGTATACAATAATGCCTGGAAAAAGAAGGAGGCCCTTTTTTATTTCTTGTTCTGAGAGTTACATCCCCTTCAATGATCACAAAACCTTCCTAAAATGTTTCTTGTATCTTATCAGGCTATAGAAAGCATTCCAACTTCCTAGACATATTTTTTGAAAAGTTATAACTGAATTTCAAAAATAAAAATATATTTGAGGAAACCTCAAAAAAGGAAGCGGGAGGGGACGTGAAACATGTTTATTTTTTTATTTTGCCTTACCAACTAATGGATTAGGATTGAGCTATGATGCTTTATGTGACAAAACGGGATAATCTTTTTTTAACCCAAAACATTAGTATGTCCATCGTATTTTCCGGAATCGGGACTAGTTTAAAATCGATGTTTACAGATGACCGGATACGTATTGGTATTATCTCCCGTTTGTAATTAGCGAGATTAATATAAATTAGCACAAGCTTATTGTTTGTTCATTGATCTGTCTCCGACATGACCCTAAGGCCTATTCTTAGAATTTGATTAAAGGTAACTTCACTTGCATCATATATATATATAAATTTGCAAATACATAAAATGAACAAGAAAGGAAAAACACCTATCATGCCTTTAGCCGAGATGCCTTATGGGAAATTGTGGCAAGAAGATGGCGCCTAGACGTTCGGGACGTTTCTCTTGTATTGATGGAGAGAGAAAGTCCTGGGGCTTCTGGGCCGCAATTAAGACCCGCCTGATACCGCCTACGGTCTCTTCAACCGAACGCCCGCAATCTTTGACTGCCAAGGGAATAGCCTGAATACACGAGCCTCCTCAATATCTTCCAACATAAATGACTATCACAATTCTGTTCCTCGATAATCTCGACTTGCTGAATTGTGAGTGTTTTCATCAACAATGACTTCGTACTGATAATCTGCGATTGCTCAATCCCAAGTGGGTTTCTATTCTCAAATACTTTGTTCTGCTCAGATACTATCTGGCAAGGTAATTTTAAGTTGAAAACAAGTGTTACACAACGAACGCTGATATGAACTTTAGAAAATAAATGAAAAATCCTAGAAATTAATAAGTTTTCATCAAGTAGGATGTAAAATGAAAACTAATGGGTCAGATTGTGATGAGATATGAAAACCGAGACGATTAATTTTACCGTGGATCGCAATGATTTCCCGGTTTTCTGTTGTTTGTTGAAAATTAAATTTGATTTGTCAATTTTTCACAAACCATAATATTAATATTATTTTTTTAAAGCCGAATGCAGAAAAATACATGTAGTCCTTATCTTAAGATCTTTTTATTTTCATTTCAAGTTTTAATTTGTAAGATCACTGATCTTC
Organism: Amphiura filiformis; assembly: GCF_039555335.1. Taxonomy (NCBI): domain Eukaryota; kingdom Metazoa; phylum Echinodermata; class Ophiuroidea; order Amphilepidida; family Amphiuridae; genus Amphiura; species Amphiura filiformis. The sequence continues at coordinate 61,321,664 of NC_092635.1, read as the reverse complement.
ATGCTGATAAGCATCATTATTGGGAAAGTTTAAAAAAATGTATTTAACACTGACAACTTGCTAAAACAGCTAGCTCAACTGCTGACCATTATACCATGTAATAAAAAAAATTGCACAATATTTTTGAAATTGTTTGTTGAATGTTTAAATACTTCCTTTTTACTTTTCAGTGAATATTTTCTTTTGTCTGAGAGAAACATTTTGAACTTGTCCTAATGCAGGTATTGTCTGGTTATTCGGAAGAAGGGCGGGTGGTATCACAAACTAGAAAAACTAGAAAACAGTTAACTGAATGGACCTTGCAGAGAGGTCCAACCACAGAACCCCGATGTGATGGGGGAGCGGAGAAAGGCCAATGACCGAGCGGACATGAACTTCCACGTCAAGGCTCATCGCGTATACTTGCCAATCAGCACCACAGGCCCTAACCTTAACAAATATACGACTATACATGCAGCAAAACATGGTACACACATACAAATTGCTGTATATTGGGACAAGTCAAGTAAATAACTTGCCAACTAACAAAACTATACGTCTACAGGCTAAAATTCATTCCGGCTTACACAATTATGAATTGAGTGAACAAGAAAAAGCAAATGTTCAAAAAATCTAAACTAATATAATGTCTAACATTTGAAGCCAGACATTGGGCAAGATGATCTTATAATATTAAATAATGTTCATGTATTTTTATTAATCAAGGTAGGCCCTATTAGGAAGTACGTATGAGCCACAATGGTTGTATAAATGAACAAAAAAGCGCAGCCTAGGCTTATGTTCCAAAAAACCACAAGAAACATAAATCTAACTTGCATCTTACAAAGTGGTAGTATAAAATGACAGATTTTTATTTTCAAAAATTCCGATATGAACTTTGTAAGCAGATAGACTCAACATTTTGAATTAATCGTCAATATTGTGTACGTGCTCTCAAACGTCTAAGATTCTCCAGTGTATAGCGCAGGCCTGAATATCGGGTTTAAATAATTATATATTCCTCCACTAAAATTAGATTTGTTCATATATTAAGCACAGACTTCTTAACTACCTATACTTAATAAATTTCCGATAATACTTTGAAGATCAAGCCAATTTACAGCAATGGCCTATAAATAAGGAAAAATAAAATTGATATTTACCCCGTGAAGTTTGTAGTAGAGTCCGCATGCATTGCAGACAGGGTCGCCGTTATGGTTTCTTCGCCACAATGTTGTTGTGGTTGCTTGACAATTTGCACATGACGTTCCTGCTCTTCTTGCTGCAGACTGTTGAGGAAAAAGAAAGCACATTTTATATTAATCCCATTTGTTTCTAAAACAGGTAGGCCTATGCAATATTTCACAAACATGTAGGCCTATAGGTATAAACTGATCAATTACTATACCCAGCAAACAAAAAAACGTTTTCGACCGTGTTATAGAGGTTAGAAAAGTTTGCCAGACAACGTTTAAATGTCAGGTTATATAAAGGGTATAAAACGTTTTCATATCATTCAAAAATATTTTTTGATATTATTTAACTGACTGCAACTTATTCCAACATAGGCTTATGCTTATATTTTAAGTGTTGACAAAATATTTGGCAAAATTGAAAACTAGCAAAAAAACATTTTATTTTTACACTGATAATATTTTGACAACATTTTAGAAATTTTGTTATAGTGTGTTTTCATACAAAACGTTCTAATCACGTTTTCACAACCTTATTATAACCCGACATTTAAGTCTGTCAAAACATTTTCACCAAAGCAAAAAAATGGTTTGTGTTTGCAGGGTATCTTCATGCATAATAACTCATTAATTACTTGGTGGAAATCATTTTGGATGTAATCAAATGGTTAATGACAACTATTACGGTAGTCTCGCAGATAGTGCAAACAACATAAAACAAACTTCCTCGATGAAGATGTTGTGAATGACAACAAACTACTTCAAGGGCAAAATTGAGCCTGAAAAAGTGCGTGAATTTGGCCTTAAAAGACCCAAAACAGGCTGAATAAAAATAAAAATGCGTACATTTGGACAACAAAACTGCCTGAATTCAGTCAAAAGCCTAAAAAAATCTCATGCCTAAAAACGCTTCATTTCATTTGACTGAATAATTGTATAAATTAGGCCCCCTAAGCATGCTAAGGGACGTGCATTTGACTGGGGGGAGGGGGCTGAAAGTTTTTAAAGAAAAAAAAAGCGTCCCTCAGACAGTAAGCAACCGTGACAGAGTCCAGGATCGAATTATGAGCTCACGCAGTTTTGCCCTAGATATAATTCTGGAGTGTTTTTCAACATGTTCAATAGCATTCATGGAGCTTTCCATGACGATTCTTGGAATACCGTACATTTGATATAAACTGTTACCATTTTGTACGGTAATATATTTTGTGTTATTATATACATCATAGCAATGGCCTGATTTGACCTCCTTTGTCTTATAGAGTTGACTGTTTCCTGTTTGGCAACTTTAAGGCCGCCAAACTAATCATACAATTTCCTGGACCGCGTGAAATTTTTCCATCCATCTCCCCTTGTTCTCAACTATACCTAGATTTATGAGAGCAAATGCAATCAAGTTGTTGGAGTAAGGCGCTTCAAATTGGTATTGCTGTCAGATGCAAGGGTTTTATCAAATATAATAAGTCCGATGGCGATGAATTATAACTATATATCCTGCCGCCATTGAATGTATGAACATTTGAAGCATAGGCTGTCCTGTATTTAATTTGGCTGTTATTATTGTCACATCTGTACCACGGTGTCCAGCATTATGTTGAAATAAGAGCGTCAGTGTAAAGGATGGACACTTTCAATTCGGTATACATTGCGAGGCCAATTATCATCATTATTGACTGCCTGATTATTTGTTTTTGAATTCGGGCAATTATGTCGACTAAGTACTAAGTATACATGTAATAACCATTTTATAATTGATGGAAAGAAGAAGTAGGCAATTTGACTTGCAAGCTTGTTTCAAATTAACAGGATTAGCACTTATATAGTTCAACGTGCTATATGCACCACCACTTTAATGTTACTTAGTTTTTGGAATTAAATCAGGCGGTATATATATTCGAGCTCCAAAACCTTTCTCTTCCAAGTGCTTAAAATGCTACAAATGCCAGCCGCCAATTTTGATCATACACTGACCCAAGTTCCTGTTGGAATGTTTACAGATAGGGGTCACATGTTAGGTAGGAGTTATAAAAGCTCATTTTGTTTATTGTAAATAGTACCCAGGATTCTTAACTATATATTATATGATCCCCCTAACTAACAAAGGTCATGTAGGGGCTGTTTGGGGTCATTTTCAAATAACAATGAAAACAAAGTGTAATGCATTATCTTGGTTAGGGTCAAAGGTCTTTCAGAGGTCATCCAGCCAAATAACCATGGTTCGCGAAAGTGGTCAGGAAAAATGCCTTTACGGTAAAATATATACATTGATAAACACTGGCTGAGGTCAAAATACATTCACAGGTCAACAGGGGTCATATAGCAGCCGCCTGATATCCGTGGCTCTTGAAGCACATCAACTCTAGTTTTACCTGTAGCTTTAAGGCTGTGCTTAAACATGAGAAGATGAGATGGCAAACAATACAAAACGCGGAAACACTATCATGAGCATGGTGAGTGTTGTGACAAAAAAAGTCAAGTAAATTCACATGATTCGCGTCCCATAGTAAGCTCAGGCCAAGAAGTATTAGTGTAGACCCTTTGGCAATGGCAAGGCATGAGCTGGCAAGAAATTTGCTGAACACAACTTAACAGCAAAATCACGACGTAACTTGTCTCATAAACGGATGTTAACGGAAACTTACAAAGTTCACAAAAATGCCAATGAACTTACAACAAAAGAAGGGTCTTCATTAATTATTTTCACATTCCCTGGCTGGGCATTGGCCACTTTTCTTTGATCTGGGTTACTTATACTGTAAGACATAGCTTCACGAATACATGATGTAGGTCTAATAATATGATCACATGAAATACTACGTATTGACATGTCTGATCAAAATTTGATCGAAAATACATCTTTTTTTTTATCTAAAATAATTTCTTACCAGTCTTCGCTTTGGTTTGATAAGAGGTCTGTTTTGTCCATTCATTTTATGATATAAGCCGCATGCGTTGCACAAATAGTGGCCATTTCCATCTCTTCGCCACAGCGGAGTTGATGTAGCCCCACAATTGACGCATTCACGACCTTCTGTAAGGATCAAAATGGATAATATACAAATTAATATTAAATATCTAATAACATAATTTCAACATATTTTATCAAACACCTGTCATCGTAATTGAACAAATTGGAGATATTTTATTGCCCAGCATCTGAATGAATGAAGTGATATCTCGTAGTTTCAGATCAGCTGTTCTCTTAATTTGCTGATGGAGATATAATAAATCAAACTAGATTATGTTGTAATTGTATAAACAAAATCTAATTTTGATAATTTTGAGTAACATTTTCGTGATGGTATTTTTTGTTATCGGGATGCTATTAGATAAATTTAAGGAATGATGTTTCTACAAAACAGTCTGGATCAAGACACGAGTTCCCCTTTCAACTGAGTCAATAGTTCAATAGTTTATCTCATCTCAATGCATCCTATAGACAAATCACATCATATAATTAACATGAAAATTGAATGCAAGGTGAGATGTGGATATCACTAAACGCAAAGCCACGTGAGCCAAATATTACCAAAAAATATGTCTTATATGACTCAATTAGGGTTAAATTTAACACTTTTTGGGAAGAATTATGTTTATGGTGATATTTGATTTTTTTTAAACCTCAAATATCTCCATATTAGTATTCAGTGAGTTTGTCTAAAAAATCGTATATCTTGTTTTGCAAGGAATTTAGATAAATATCTACAGACTTTCAGATTTGTTTACTACGAATCTATTATTCCAAATCGACTAGATAATCGACTGGTGTGGTATTAATTTGTGTATTTTTGTAAGTGTAGTTTATCATGTTTATAGTTTCTCAGGCTCTTGATGCATCCCTACCTCGCTCTACTGGCTCTAGCGGGAAAATTCTTCCCTTCTGAGGTTTTGGTTTGTTTTCAATATGGACTTCAGTTTGTGCATAGATGGTTTGTGAGGCAAATGGCACTATTCTAGTTATCTTTTTGATGGATTAATCATTTAAAGGTTTGTGATATTAAAACCTTATCAGTATTTTTCGTGGAAAGTATTAGCTAAGGGAAACTATACAAGTATAGATTGTGAACTTCTTCCATGAAATGTACTGAATAAACGTCATATTTTAAGAAACTTGCCCGCCAAAGTTGTTGACGAGTCTTTAATTTTTTTTCGAGAAATCACAGATGATCACCTTCTCAAACTCTCAGTCGATGACCTTACAAATAGTCTTTTATTAAAGCGCAGATCAGTCTGCAGAATTCGCATCATGTTGAAAACTATTTGACGCAAGAAAGTACACGAAATGTACGTGATGACGTGGTAACAGGGGTACTCAACAAGTCTCAGGAATCAGGACCCGGGCTAAGCTGGGCTGGCCTTCGGCGAGTGAAACCCCACATCAAAATAGGACATAAGGGGAATTAGTGTCGTCATTCAGTCTGATTCAGCATGCAATGAAAGCCTTGAGCACGTTTAGCAAAACATGTGGTAAAATATACCAACTTTACAGAAAGATACAGGAAAATATATTTTTGTTAAAAGATGATACTTTACTTCGAAAGTTCATCATTTGTATGATATCGTTCCTAGCAAATTGTGATTAGTTGTCAAGACTACGCTGGTTTTACTGGTATTAATTTCAATTCAATTTGGTCATTAACAAAGAACTAATATCTATTGTTATAGGCAAAACCAAAAGTTAATACTGCAACAATCAAACTAAACGATAGGTGTTGTTATGACATGTTTTGAAGTGAATGCTTCAGGAGTAGAAAGTAGTATCGTATCTACATAGACATCGAGATGAGATACATGTATGAAATTAACATACTAATAGTAACAGATGAATTAATTGATAACGAAGCAGGTCACCCCAACACAACAGAAAATGACAACAGTCGAAAGTAAAATTTTGATAAATTTTATCGAACTATAAAGGAAACGCAACGCCTGGCTGAACTAACATAGCAAACATAAATTAATAATTATGGCTTTGTAACAAGATCCGGAAAGTTGAGTGCGAGTTTTTTTGTTGCTTCAAATCATGCACATGGTGGTTATCAGTTCGATCTTGTTGTAGACTGGTACGCCATATTCTGTCGTTTCTAAGGCAAACAAAATGGGGCTTTGCTCAGCTTGAATCATACAATATAGCCTACGTGCTTTATGAAATAGTTCATTTTATAACATGTTATAGTTTAGGGCCTAGTATAGTTATACGTGCAAGCCATTTTTTTGTTTCTGATATACCGCGATATGTATAATCATCATGAGACTTTCATAAAGTGCAAACGGTCTCATGCCTGGTCTTGTCTGTATTATTTATGCCTACCTTGTAAAAAGTGCTGTATGTAAGAGCATGGAGATTATAATGAATTAATGATACTAGTATTATTACTAATTTAAACATTTATAAATACAAAGGTTGCAATATACTGACCTGAGCTAGACCTGCTTTTAGATCTTGACCTGGGAGCTGTACTAAAGTTTCTGTTTCCAATAACGCCAGGGTGAAAACCAAGAGTTCCGTTAGTAAGGTCCGGCGCTGGAACGTATGTTGTATATGCTGACATATGATGTGGTTGACTGTACATACTGTCCGCTGCAGACATTGTCAGTGAGTTATTTTGTGAGTCCTTGAGCGCAGTAACCGATTTCTCTGATGGGTCGGTACTGTTATAGTCCCCATTCATATTATTTGAAGAAGAGTGCGTAAGATTCAGACTATCTGGCGTGGTATCCTTAGGAGGTGTTGGTGGAAAGTTAAACAAATGAGGACTTGTCTGCGGATGAGTGCTCGATAAACTTGTGGGGGGAACTCCACTGAGTGATGCTCCTGCACTGGCATGGGTACCTGATGAATATGGGCTGGAACACCAGGCTGAATGAGGATTGCTGCTCTGCACGGGACGCAGAGTCTTAGTGCTCTCGATCCACTGAATGGTGGGTGTGTGAAAGTGAGGTCGGCAAACTTGCCCACCTGCAACACGACCTGTAGAAAATTAAAAAATATAATACACAAGTAAGAGTTTCAGTCCACAGGTCTACTCCTTATAACCACGCGGTCCGTCCGCTTCAGTTGCTTACTACCAGTAAAGTGAATGCAGGTCTTGAACCAGCCTGTACTATTTATATCTCCCAGCCAAAGTAAACGATACGCAGGAAGAAGGACCTTTTCTGTTTCCTTGTTCTGGGTCCTTTAGCATGACATGCGGCGCGTGTGTACAGAGCGCCCCATGCAGTTCAAAGTGTGGCTCGTTTTATACTGGTTTGCTTTTACAATCCGGGCCAGTTGAAACACATCCTGTTCTTGACTCCTCCAAGTACTATCTGTGTCTTCCGGGAGCCTGTATTAAAGTGTCACATCACTGGCTTGATCTACAACCTTGCATGGGGGTAATTGGCAAATTATCAGTAAGGCCACAAACATTCACAAAGGGCGTGAATTGAAGGCTAAAACTGTTCTGACTGCTGAATACTACCTGGATCAGCACACGCGCAAGCGAAAACAAAAATGAAAATATTTAAATTTAAAATAATCCGCGATAATATAAATGATAAATCTTTTGTATTTTCTAGGCAAATTTTGGTAATTCAAACTAGTTCCGTTTATTTGATTGTTATACTAAAATTAGGTGTGACATTTTTTGAAGTCAAGAGATATAAACCTTACAGAATATATAGCGTTGGCAAAAATTCAAATGAACAAGTTGACTGATTATGTTTTGTGAGCCAGAACATTGTTACAAAAATTGCTGGTAACATGAAACAACTTTGGTTTGAAGCTAATTGAAAAATGATTAAAAAAATTGGTAATTGTAATATTTTTGTCAGCTAAACAAATGCTAGAAAAACTACATTAATGTTAAACAAAGATATTCAAAATTTGATTTCTAATACAACTGGACCGTTATACCAAAATGCATTCACACTAAATTATTAGACCGTTGACATAATTTGAATATAAATGATGTCGATTGATTTTAATCATAAATAGGCAGCTGGACGTATTAAATTGGCTCGACAAGTCTGGATGTTGAAAAGCACACGAAACAGAAGTACATTGATGATGTAAATCTGACAATTTAACATACAGTGCGCAAAATAGGTATGATACCATTCACCCCTGTATATCCTAAACAAAGACAAATATTACAAAATTAAAACAAGCAATCAATACCTGTAAATCTTCAGCACTGATTTAAGACCTAATTTTTTGAAATTGGTTGAGAATTATTAAAAGGGTGATTAAAAACCTTAAACGGAGATCTGCAAAAGTTGAACTTTTGATCAATGAAAACACCGTACTAGATTTAATGTTCTAAATGGAAAGCGTGGTGCTAGTTCTCTTGCTCGAGAACGCCTACAAACATGGAAATAGGGCATGCAATATAGCAAACTGCAATTCCAATTATGACATATCTGTCTTTGCATAGGATAAACAGGGGTGAACCTAACTGGTACCTTAATTATTTTGCGCACTGTATTTTGAAGTGTACGGCTTATATAGCAAAAAGGTGCGATTTGTTCTCTGTTTAAGTATAGTTTCATTTGAAAGTATAGGCCCCAATTACAAAAATATCTGCTTTGACAACTAAACTTTGCGCAAGGTTTCCCTTATTTTTACCTGTAGGATCTAGGCCTATATTAAATCAATGTAGGCCTATATAGTATCATTTGCAAACGTCAAAACTGTTTATTTTAAACAGTAAAAGGTTGCCAGCTTCGGATGATACATAATGCTATTGAATTTTTTAAAAAGCTTGTGTCAGGAATTTAAGCAGTAAAGATGTAAAAGATCAGGCACGATAATTAACATGTGACTCAAAACACATACTATTTTTCCTGCTTCATTTTTCTAACAAACTTTTAAATGTCTTGTTGCTCATTATAAAATGAGCCCACGTGCAGTTTTAATTGATATGAATTAGGCAACACCTGACACCGCCAAATATGGCAATTAAACCAAGCAAACCTAAAATTAGACACTATATTTGAAAGCAATATATAGGTCCTATCCTGTAAATGTGAGATAAGATGCCATGTTAGGAGCTTACAAAGCATGTAAGGTAATACTGGAGCAAAGAAAATTGGTCGCCTCAAGTTTGTATCATTCGGATACACCTGTGTGAGTGAGTGATGTATCAGTACACTACGTAACCATATTGCTGCCTTACTTCGGGCACTAATCATCTAATGTTGAGTAATCGGAACATTCAAGGTGCAGAAAGTTTATGCTTCCTGAATTCAAGAAGTTTTTAATCGGTAGTTGGAACAGCATAACGTCAAAAGTCAAAACGGCATTACGCTAATGATAATTCACAGTAACTCGAGCGCAATATTTGACAGAACCTTAAAGTTTGTTTTAGGTCTAGGCAAAACTGTGGATGCTATTTAGCCGTAGTCAGGTCAGACATGCATATCAGACGCATAATATATACTGTACGATCTTAAAGGATCTCATAGCGACTAATTCCAGGTTAGCCCCTGTTGAAAAGTAAACATGACCTATTACTATCACGTGTAAGAAATGACATGGGTCAATACACGTGTTATTTTTATTTGTTTACAAACTTTAATATCTATATGTTGTCTATACACATGATACAAGAGCCCATAAACTGATCATATTTGTCATCCATCAAGTGACAAAATTGCAGCTTATGTTATAATGATGTTTTGGTTTGTCCCACGCTGTATTTATTGAATGCAAACTTCGGTATCAACCAAAATATACCGGAAGAGAGACTTGAAAGAAATGCGGATCTAATCGGCATATTCTTGGGAAGAATTGCCGAAGATGAGGCATAAATTTGACCATGCCATTGTGAAAAATGAGTCCGTAATGCGAGTACGCGTGTAAAACTGACTGAAAACAGTAAAACGTGGGACCAAATCAAAATGTATAACAGTAAATCGTTAAACTCGCTTTCTCTTCATTTAAAAATTTGCAACATTCCGATTACTAATTTGCCCCTCAAATCTTACCAGATATAAAACTTCGTAAACAAATAACATGGCATGTACTGACCCATAGCATTACTTGCATCCCAGAAAACACAAAGGTTTAAATGTCGGGGTTATATAAACGGTACAAAAACGTTTCAATTCATAACATTCATAAAACGTTTTTGAAAACGTGATGCAAAACATTCTAACTGAATGTTATTTAACTGTTGACAAAATATTTTTCAAAAATGTTTGCCCAAAATATTTTACAATAACGTTTTAAAAACGTATTATGATCTTTATATAACAAAATGTTATTAAACCTTCTGAAGAAACGATTTCATAACATTTTTGTGTTTGCTGGGACATGATAGTTAGTGGGCCAACGTCATATTTACTTTTCAACAGTTGCTTACCTGAAAAAGGTCGTTTATGAGATCCCTTATAAGTTGTAAATGACAAAGCAGGCACAACGTGAAGAGTTTTAACTCTTTAAGTAATTAAAATTACTTAAAAGTAATTACGAGTTTCAACTCCTATTACTTAAAAGTAATTATGTGTACACATCAGCAATTAAATAAATGATTTGATGTTTTTTGTCTCTTCGAGATCGTAACATCGCAACTTATATGCAGCCGCACTTATTAAAGATGTCGCGCGCGTACAATTTGCATACCTAATGACGTCACTAGCCTGAGGAAGTGATGAGTGCATTCCAAATGATTCCATCATTTGCGTGCTCGTGCCGTGGAACTTACTGACTTGTGCTTAAACCCTTTTCATATTTCAGCATATTGTATATAACTATTTTACGCAAGACAAAAAGGATAATCATCACGGAATAGACAAACAAAATTCTTAATGTGAAATTGATTTTACAAAAACTACGTACCATGTGACGGTCTGTAACTATGCATAGCCGCCGCTCTCGCTGCAGCTGCCGAATTTGAGTAATAACTCGGTGGATTTACATGATTCCCATTGCCATCCAGTGTGTGAAAGAACACATCGACATCATCGGGAGATACCAGTTGAGAGGGCTCCATAAAATTGATACCAGGATGAGTACTGTGCATCCGATCTGACACTCCTCCACTGGAACCAGTGTGCGAATGATGCCCAGAATGCGAGTCGGCGTTATGCTGACCATTGACGACCATCCATCTCGTATGCTCTGACATTTCCATCCTTACTCCTCTAGCTTTATCCTTTTGTTACTAGGTGTGGCTGGCTGTTACTTCACTCAAATATTCTAAAGGAAACAAGAATAAGAAATCCCAAATTACAAGTCTAGCATGACATGCATGATAAGCAGAAATGTTTACAGTAATATATACGTATCAAATAACATGTGTTGATTTTATTTTTAACATTTTTTAAGTCCAGGAACAACAGTTTTTCTTTTGTGATGAAAAGATGCCTGCAGAAAATTGATAACTTAAAACAAACATTAAAAGCATACCATTTGTTAACATTAAACTGTAAAAATCTTCTGCTTTGAAAAGAAATCCAGTAGCGTTAATTGTAAAAATCTTAAACTGTAAAAATCTTCAGTTTTGAAGAAGAAATCCAGTAGCAGCTTATTGTAAAATCCAGAAGTAGGTTCTTTGGTAAAATAATTGCACCACTAATCTCTCTGCTATCATAAATGATGGTTATTTGGTGGCATTTGAAAGAAGCAATCCACGGTACGCATCACTTTCTGAACGTTTGCCTAAAAATATTCACTCACAGCCCGCAAAGATTTGCGAAAAGTGGCGCAGTGTATTAAAAGTCCCGATTTGAAATATCAGTCAATTTGTAGACGGACGGCACGAGACTAGAGATGATGATGATAATGATCGCAAGCCGATCAAATTGAGGAGTGTGAATCGCGATTGAGAAAGAGACGACAATATAAGTGGTGGTTATTACAATTCACTGTTTACCATCCATACGACAGTCTCGACAATAGCCCTGGACCCTTGAGAATCCGCCACCAAGACTAGCGTGGAAAATAAGCGCTTGATGAAGACGGGTGTAATATCAAAATGATATAGAAATATTCTGTCGTCTTGGGATTCAACACACAGGAAGCATCCATGATTACATTTTCATATTTTTGCTAATAAATTTTATGAAGAAGAAAATTACAATAAAAAAAGAGTATCATCATCAAATGAGAACGAAGATAGCACAAAGTATACGCTGCAATAATTTGCGATAAAGTTACCTGTGAGTATCTCATCATCTTCAGTCTGTATCACCACCAGCAATTGAAAAACAAGACCATTATCTTGATAATAACATTGCTTTCTCGATTTATGATAACATATTTAAAGTCAATAACTGTATAACAAGAATGATGAAGACGTGTGACTTAATCAACGACCAATTCGCATAAGACTTAAAATGCAAGCTAAAGGAACAATTGTGTGATTTAAAGGTAAAATTCGGCATTATAGTCAGCGGGATTGGTTACCACTATGGGCAGATGACATTGGCGCACAGGGATGGGAGAGCATACAAAGCAGCAGGAGTGAGTGGAATTCTACTAAATAACAAGTCGGGCTTTTTGTTTTAATTAAGAACGAGAGCTAATTAGATCTTTTGAAGTAAGTGGGTAATTCCGTTACTTGCATAAATGAAACACCGAGCTACTGTGTGCTACCATGCACGCAGAGAGTTTGTTGTCCCTGCCCAAATGGATCGAATTGGATGAGATAAGTACCGGATGAGCGAAGCGCGCGCAAATACAAATTCAACCGAATTTACGTGATGCATGGACTAAATTGACAGTCGCATTGTAGTCGACTGAAGTTATGTTAGATATATAGGCCTAACTCATCGGACGGAACTATGCAAAGACAAACTGCAAATAAAGATGCACAACAAATATAATATTATTTAAAACAGAGAATCACTCAAAGTAAAATGCGCTACTCACATGGTACACCAGACAAAGTTGTCGAAAAGCATAGTGCATAACTCCTATACTTGGCATAGCTAAAGCAAAGTCAAGTTCGTACCAGGCAGAATTTCACTTTGCAAAAACTTTGCAAAGCTTAAAAAAGTTGAGTAAATCTTTTCAGGGTTCACTATGTCAGCTTTGAGAGTACATACGTAAATCCGTAGATCATAATGTCATCCTGTGTGTTACTACGTGTAAATGTCTTCTTATCTTTCAATAGCGAGCACAGAAATAGAACAAGTTGGCGTATGTTGTGATGTTGCCTTTTTATTTTTGATTTCTATTTTGTACTACTATTATCGGAACTTTTTTTCTTTAGTTTGCACACAGATACTAGTTTGCAACACGAGGCAGCCTGGGATTTCTACGTCCCAGGTACGCCCGCCCCTGCTTGCTGTCTTCACTATTAATGACAAGAGTGCTACTTTATTCAGATGACGTCAACAGCTAAGAAAAGTTTTTCACCATATCAGTGGTGCTCTTAGCAAAGGAAGGAACATGCTATGGTTGGCAATTTTTGCCCGGTTAGATTCACGGCTGCTTGAGTTGGGTTCTACCCCTGAGCGATACCACAAATCGCCCAAAGCGAGCTGGGACCTCGCTCGTCATAATAGAGCAACATTCATACAAGGGTGAATGACCTATATATTTTGACAAACAACGAAAAAATCACATATTTTTAATATTTATGAAATAAATATGCATCATTAATGAATGTGCGTGCATGAGAAAATGAAAGAAGCAGCGTGTGATTTGTGCAAAGGTTGGATAATGAACGAGACAAAAAGAGTGGATGTGAAAAGGCGGCTAATCTTGCTGATAATGTTTAAACTGAAGGAAGCTTTTAAAAAAGTTTAGCTGCGAATGATCATATGTTTAAGGAAACAGCCGGTTTTATAAACCATGTTAAACACACTTTTGTTAATAATGGGAAATTGGGTCAGCGTATAGTTTGCAAATTCTACACCTTGTCAAACCCTTGGACACTTTCTCAAAAATGAATTTATTTCAACTTCACACTGATATGCCACAACAAGTTGGCCTTAATTGGGCGCTAAATATAGCAGTTTCCTGTACTTATTGGGTGCTAGGTGATACGCCAATGACAAGCCATTTTAAATAGGGTTGGACCTGGGTCTCGCGTATGTCAGTGACGTGAACTAAATCCTGATTGGTCAAGAGTGACGGTACCCTGTCATCGCCGTAGAGGTCGGGTTTTAAGCTGACCGCCTTAGTGTCGCCAATATCTAGGGACACAGGTCCGGGGCACAGGGGATGTATTAAAAAGTGGGGTTGGGTGAACAATCAACAGGCACTGTGGGTGCAAGGGACCCTCACTTGGCAGGTGTCAGCGATGTCCAGATGATGGCCACTTAAAACGCGCCCTCTAGCTATGATAAAAAAAACCCTTCTGGGTCTGTTTATACTTCACATTTATACCCCTACTTGAATTGAAAATATTGACAATTTCAGGCACAAATTTTATTGAATCAACTTTTACATTTAGGCCCCTAAACAATAGAATTCAAAAGAGTGAATATTTAAGTGAATTTGTTTATGCTAAAAGTAGTTTGTCCCCCTACAAAAGACAAAGGTCAAAGCAACAACGAAAACTTCCCATTACCCATATATCATACCACTTGTTGCATCGCTACTGGATGGCTAATTTGCCTAGGAGCAAGTTCACGTTATTAGCTCTCTTCCAAGGTTGAAAGATTTCTAAGTTCGACCCCACTGGCTACTCAAGTTTACCATGTTAGTTATAATTCAAGCTGTAAACACGCGGAAAAACAAGCTATGCACCTAACATGCCTAAAGGCGAACACTGTTTCCTAAGATAATTACCTAAGTTCAGCGTTCATCACTCTACAAAATACTTTGTCCCAAAATGCTAAATATTAATTTATTTCACTTACGATGCGAGAATAATAAAAATATCATGCAAATTGCATACTATTCCATATATTAATTAAATAATATTATTAATGGTTTAAGAATTGTTAACACTGCAGTAAACATTTTAGCTTTTGTCAGCATTTATTAAAAGGCTAATGAGGCTATTGCGGAAGCTTAAAGATTGTCCTTAATTTCCGGGGAAATATCTTTCAAGTTAATGAAAATTGACCAAGTGGCTACGAGCATTATCTATTGCCGAACAAATTTGTCTCATATTTTATAATCGTGCGTTTGCTGTATTTTTGTTGTTGTTGTTGTTCCATTTTGCTTTTGCGCAAAATTTACCGCCTAAAAAAGTCAAAGAATTCAACTTAAGAAAATCTTAAACATGTTAAAATATATTGCTGTTGTTGTCCCAAAGTCATTTTATATAAGAGGACTAGGCCTATCTCTTTAAAAAGATGCCGGAATTAATATATAAACAGCCTTTATTTTATTATAATTGAAAACCTGTAAGATAAACTGAGGAACCCTGTGTTATTATTCCATTTTTTAAATCTTCATTTTCACGCTATTATCCGCTGCCTTTTTTCAGTAAAACCATGACAAATAAAAATAATAAGTCCTGTGTGGTTAAAAATCACATATAATTTTTAAAATGTGTCGTTCATTTCCACGCGCAAGCCCTTGTTAAAATCACTCCACACATACAACTTCTACAACGCTTTGATACAGCGCAGCTACTACATTGCTCAGACCGTATTCTGGACTGACCAATGCAATTGTCCAAAGTGATTTATGATTACATGTAATTTGGTTAAGAGCGAGCGGAACGCTAGCGCACAAGCCCATTGCTGTTTTTTATATCCACCAACAGCAATCGGGCGGTAGCACTGAATACCGCCCTCATCCATACTTTTAGTTCCAATCAAGTCATGTTCTGTTTTGTGAAGCAAAACCTACTTACGCAAAGCAAGCATTCGCATGCCATTTAACACAATTTACATTTTTGTATCTGTCATTTAATGTTATATTTTGCAGCTTAAATTATCGCGAAATTAGATTGTATTAAGGAATCGGATAGTAATGTTTGCACAGTATTTTTGTTGGAAATGAGAGCACATCAGACACACCAAATTGCATAATTTTTTAATTCGCAATATAATGCTAATTTTATGGCAAATTATTAAAAATTGATATTTTTGACAAATCTGATGATATGTACTTTAAGTGTATGTAGAAAGGTTGTCCATCATTTAAAAAATTTGACCTTTCGTATTGAAGATATTTATTTTTCCCAAAAACACCAAACAATTTTAGGTCTTTTGGGGAAAAAATGCATATCTTCAATACGAAAGGTCAACATTTTCAAAAGATATATGGCTTTTCCTCCCAGCTATATATACTTTAATTACATATCATTAGATTTATAAAGTATACTTTGAGGACGGTTAAATATCAAAAATATAAAAAAATCAATAATTTGATATCAGATGGACATTCCTCGTATTCAGAATGCAATTTGGTGTGTATGATGTGCTCTCAGGTCTCACAAAAATACTGTGCAAACGTTGCAATCTGATTCCATAAGTTGATTGCTCTCACTGAATAATTTTTCACTCAATGTTGCACTAGTGAATATCACGAAAACATTATTACTTTAGGTGCTTTGGTGGACAGGGCAAATGACTAACGAGATATTGCGTCCAAGCTGGAGAGAACCCAATCTAATACCAACTAATATTCCACAAAATTATTATGTGGAGGGAAAAAAAGAAAAGAAAATGTATATGTAAGAAACGTCACTTTTACAGATCTTTATCTTTTTTGCTACTAGGAAGCTGTTCAGATAAAAGCTACTCGACTGAGAAAATATTATAATGGAGTGAAAGTATCGACACTATTGAGCTGCGGAATAAGGCATTATGCTCGAAAACATGTGTTTGTTTGCCTCTTGGTCCATCAATGAATTCATGATAACAATCGCGAAGACACAACTAAAACAACAGAAGCCGACACATGTGAGTGTGTTAAGACACATTCTGTGATGGATGAAAGAGGTATTGGGATGACACAACAATTGCAACTAAATACTGCCCTCATAATATAGACGATTCTATCTGAACGGAACTAATTTTTAATTAAAAAACAAACAAATTAGTGAATGCGCTGTATAAAGTTTTCATTGTTTTACATAATTGATGAAAAATGATTTAGCATTATTTCACAAGTTTATATATTTTTTTAATTCTTTTTAAAACAGTTTTGTTCGTAATGATAATAACTTTTACAAAAGAAACATATTGAATTCCAGTACTATTACGCGTATTAGATACAATTTGCAACTGATATTCAAATTCATTCCTCGGAGTCAAGTTCAGTTGTAGGCTACATTAAATTTTATACAATTTGTGTCAATAATATTAAAGCGTGATTGTTTGACTATGTGCAATTAAACATATACAATTAAACTTAAATTAAGCGTCCCCATTATATATCACTATCAATTAATCAAATACAATGCGCAAAAGAATTAAGTTCACCCCTGTATATCCTAAACAAAGACAGATATGTCCTAATTGTAACCATCAGCCAATAGCTGCATCTTTTAGCTCGGATTTAAGACCTCGTTCATTGAATTCGTTCAAGAATTCAAGAAATAAACGACACGATGTTCCGAAATCCCAATGAAGATGTAAATTCAAAAGTTGCAGTTTGCTGCATTGCATGTCATATTGATTTGTACACAAAGCATTCACGAACAATAGAATTAGCACCGTGCTTTCCATTGATTAGCACATTAAAACCAGCGTTGTGCTTTCATTGATTACAACATAAAAGTGCAACTTTTGATTTCGTTTTTCTAAGACTAAGAGTGTATAGGTGATGATATTGTATATTTAAGATGTGTGTATCTTAAACTGTACCATAAATTTGTATACCGGTGGTAGCGCTGTTCAAGAGGATTTTTATCGTGTAATGCTGTTGTTATGATTTCCTGATGTTACCGCATCGGGAAAATCCCACCCAAACATGCCAAATGCACACATCTCGGTATAATTCGCGGTTGACACAATGACATTGATGCTTCTAGTCTGATAAAAATTGTTCTTAATTAAGGCAGTGATCAGAAATACATCGATTATGTAATAATGTATTGCGTAAAACATTTAAAGTGAGCTTTTACACGTACTAAGTTTAGCATGATGCTGTGATGTCAGCATTTACGAATAATCAGATAATATGGTGCATAACTGTGTCGAATAATAATATCTTACCAAAACAACAATATCCAACTATATTTTTACCAGATGTTGGACTATCAAATTAACCAAAACTCCAATAATTGCGTTTTAATCGATACTGATTTCAACCCTAGACGTTGTGCTATCCTTATAATCCAGATTTAAGTGGTATCATCTCTATGGAGCATTGGTGTCGGCTGAAGATAATATTACCGCGTATTGCCGTAGCCTTACCTGCTAAGATACTCGTCAACTAATACTTTGTATCCGCATTCATCAATGCAACAACTTGCTTGATATATCCGAGGCAGTAAGTTCAGTACACATCCCCTGAGTGCTTCACGTAAAGCTTAAAAACGCTTAAGTGCCCTGCTCCTTACAGCGTTTCCTTCTATCCTATGTATTGCGTTTCGTTTTACGTCTCATCGACTTTATCATCTGGTTTGTTTTATGACTAATTCTATTTAGTGCTGTAATCGGATTAGTATAGGTGCTCCTCGTAGCTTTCACTTCAAGATTTGGGGCCATAATTAGCATTGTTTCAAATCTCCCAATCCCATGCGGACCTAGTGCTGAGGGACTCGGTCTTCCGTTTGCCCAGGGTATCCTAAACTGGTCTACGTCAGTAACCGGAGTGCTGGCAGAACCATCTTACCGTTTTTGGTAATAATATAGGAAACGGGGAACATGAGGTGTAGAACTGGAGATCTTAAAGAGGTGGTTAGCCTTTGAACCTTTTGTACAAACTTCAAACGTATTTCTATTTCAGTTAATAAGGTCAAACATGTCCAAAACATGACAATGACAGGACAAAAATTTTACTTTGAAATATCCGGAACGTAAAAACTAACTGCCAAGTACAGGCATTTACCTAGATCAGTCTTGATGTTGATGAAAAGAAGAGTCAATTGAAAGATAATGATAGAACAAAGAAGTCAGTGTCCTGTCACTCAATTGTCTTGAGTTTGACGACTTCTAGAATGATGTTTGCAACGATGCTTTTGCCGAGAACAATTTTGTCATATAATCTGGACGTATCTTCAAAGACGCGAAAATGTATCCCGAAGTACTAGTATATGGCATCAGTTGTTAATAGGACAATTGTACAACTGCAAAACGAACAACGCCAAAATGCCAACAGAAGCAACTAATTTGGATATTATAAAAATAATGATTTAACACTATTATTATGAATTGTTTCTCAAGGGTAATAAAAATATCATAAAAGATGCATTAGCACCACTTACGCGAGCTGTTGTCGAATGTTAAGCGTGATTTCTGCGTGTTACCGTCAAGGAATACCCGCTAATTTCAATTGAGAAAGGTGGAAGAGCGTGTGCCGTATGTTGACATAACCCGCTAGTTACCGGGTCTCCAGCTCGCTTTGGGCGAGATTTGCCAATATGGTAACAATAGGAAATGATAACAACAGCATTACACTATAAAACCCCAATGAACAACACTATCACGGTACAGATACACTTTTAGATACATAGTACAATTTGACTTTTTTCAACACAAGCGATTACGGTATTGAAAATGGAGCAAATAAACACGGTAGAGGCGAAAGGAATTATTTTAATTACATGAAGCATGTTGTAATTAATTTCAAAACGAATGGAATTAAACTTTACTAACAACACACTAATTTACAGCTTTTTTACCAGCTTCATAATAAAAAAGAACGTGCGTGCGTGCGTGTGTTAATAGAGCAAATTTACGTTTTATTGTCAATAGATACTTTGTTTTCGTTTATGTTCTTGAAAAGTACATGCAGTTTTCTATTAAAAGATTCCTGGTGAAAGTCTCAGGCAGAAAATCTGTCAATAATGTGGCTTGTTTTCATAATGGTTGAATTTCATGTTTTGTTTTATTATCTACGTTTTTAATTGCCTTCGAGGAATGTGATTGTTCCATCTATAAGGCAGGTGTGTAGACTGTTAGCCACAAGTCAGCCGATTTGGAATAAATTTGCTTCAATATTTTATCCGAAGTTCTAACAGTCTGAGAGTAATGTTCAATTTATAAATATATATATAAATAAATAAAATTTGAATTAATAAATGAATAAATAAAAATAGATAGATAAATAAATAAATAAATAAATAATTAAATAAAAATAAAAAATAGATAAATATATCAAATGAGCAAATAAATAGAATAAATAAACAAATATATAAATAAATAAATAAATAAATAAATAAATAAGTAAATAAATAAATAAATAAATAAATAAATAAATAAATAAATAAATAAATAAATAAATAAATAAATAAATAAATAAACATTTATTGAAATGTATTATCAAATTGAAAATTTCTCAAATATCTTGCTTTACATAAATTACTTTATCTATCTGATGGTTTTTTATCAATAGGTATGGCAGATTCGTTCTAATTATTGTGTGCAATTAGAAGTAAAACAATTATTCAAATTCAGTGAAGACAAGTTAAGGATCATTGACACAGTGGTCAATTAGTCAGTCAAAACATACCCATAAGTCAACCCTATGAAATTATTTATAGGAATAAATATAGACAATTACTATATTGACTTTAATGACGTATATAAATTGATGATTAATTAGTAACACTCTTATCAGTTGGATACACAACACAATTAGTTAATAGACAGACACGGTGGCTATTTAAATTGGTCAGCTTGAATTAAAAAATGCGTGTCATATATAAAGGAACATCAAAATATAACACTAATGAACATGGGTAATTAATTAGACCAACGCTATTTTAGTGCTCCTGTAAAATTGACAACTGCGCAACCTGAATTGCATATCTGTAAAGGAATATAAAGCACGGCCAATTGAGTGTTTAAATTGCGTACTCTTATTTTGATTACTTAATGAAAACAAATATCTCAAACCATTTTTGTAAATATAGAAAGAAAAGGGTCATCACGCTTTAAAGTTTTGACAATAATTTGTTGGAAGTAAATGAGGATGCATGTTGACTAGGGGAATGCGGTAAACATGTGAGCCGCGGTGTGTGCTGTAATTTGCTTAATACGCTTCGACATCATTTTCCTCAGTCTTAATCTTGCCGCCTTCTTTTCTCAACTCTCACCTCGAAAAAAGAAATCCTTCTTTTTATCATATACCGACCGAGTCTTGTATATAAGAGAAATTGTCTTACGGACACGAGCCCCCTTCAGAAGTATAAAGTGAAGCCGAAGTTATCTCAATTCTGCCAGATGTGATTTAATATAGAAAGC
This sequence comes from Amphiura filiformis, assembly GCF_039555335.1. NCBI lineage: Eukaryota > Metazoa > Echinodermata > Ophiuroidea > Amphilepidida > Amphiuridae > Amphiura > Amphiura filiformis. Next base: position 61,300,245 of record NC_092635.1, on the reverse strand, counting down.
AATCAAAGCGCTTAGATCTGAGTACAAGTTGAAATCTACAGCTCGCGCCTTGCAAACGGAAGGGATGTTAGGATGCGTCGTTCAATGGATTCACTCTGGCGTGTAATTAATCCCACGACCCAATTCAGTGCTCAATTTACCCCCTTTCTTCGCATTCCAATCTTTCTTACAAAAAAACGTCCAGAAAATAAAGTAATTTCTTCTTATTACCGTTATCAGATCCACAATGCTTCTGAAACATTGTTCAACAACATAACGAACGTGTGTATGTTTAAGATTGGTTTTAACAAAACATTAAATTTCCACCAGATTGATGGATATATTATGGACACGGTTTCACAGAGGTGTTAACAAGAAGAACACTTAATGAGAATAATATTACACAGATGGTTTGTTAAAACTAATTATCCTCCAAGGTAATTTACACAATTAGATGTGGTACTGTTGATAAGTAACGAGTGAAGCAGAATTTTATTGATAGCTTATTTACACATGCAAACATTGATGCCTAGAATCCAGTTTATTGAACTTTACCATTTCGTTATTATACATGTGATATTGGGTAATATCGTCAAGTTATCAGTGAATTTGTCCCATGAATTTATCGCCATCATCTTCACGCTTTTCGTTCCCAATATTCGCCTACAAGTTGTTAAACTGCCACTCTATAGCTTTGTATTTCAATGCAACGTATTCGATCACGTGGAAGAAAACTTACTTTCTTTTCAAAACTAATGTATTAAAAATTAATGTTACGAAAACTTAAGTATTGCCTCTTTCCTTTCCAAATGTCATGCAATGCCTTCTTGGTGAATTACTAGTAACAGACACTTCGTCCCGGTCTTCGTCAAAAATAGTATTGTTTCATCACAAAGAGTGCCTTTTATTCATTTATACAGGGTGGTTCATAAAAAGGTACACATACTTTTAACAGCAATTTTACCTACTTCCCAAACTTTCATTTGCATATTAGGAAAGTATTAAAAACGGTCCTTTAAGCTTTTAAAAGTGGTGAAAGAATCTACGAATATGTTAATTATGAATAAAAGTGACAAAAATTCACTTTGTCCTCGAGTAGCTCCGAGCCCATAAGAACATAATTATATAAAAGTTACAAAATTGGGTCCATCTGGTTTTTCTCCACAATATGTATATAAGGTGTTCTGATTTAAGCAAATACAATGCATAAGATGGTTTAATTTCGGCAAATACAATGCAAAAGATGGTCCAATTTAAGCAAATTGTAGTTTTGTCATAACATCTCCAGAGATGTTTGGAATTATACACCTCTTTTGAAATGTATGAAGCTCAACAATGAGCACATTTCTCTCCTGATTTATTATCTACACATATCATAAAATGAACTTTGAAATAAAGTTGGTTTTACAATAAAGAGAATTTACAATAAAAAGCGGTTTTGTAATGACTAAGAATTGTGGTAATGAGTTTCTCTTCATTGGGGATTTTGAAATAACGCCTGATTTTCATAGTGTTTCCCGTGTACAAAATGGGTTTTCTCCATTTTTATTCAAATGAGCATATTTAACTTATTCTTTCGATTTTTTGCTTAAGATCTATACTTTAATAGTATGTTAATAGACATTTAAATAGATTTGGAAAGTAGGTAAAAGTTGCTGTCAAAATGGGTGTACTTTTTTAACCCCCTGTAAAATATGCGTCAAACTTGAATACTAAAGTATATTGTTTTGGAAATGCTTTATTAAATTTAGATCAATGGCTATGATTTTTCAAATTTAGTTCATTGTGATGCATATGTTCATTCTAATGTCACTGCGTTCGTATAGAGACCACAATATCAGGCTGCAGTACCCGGCCAAGTAAGTTGCACTACTTCCAAGTTCATGTCGGAGACTTGGTACAGTCTGTCGGTTTCCCTTGGTACATTGACTTTAAAGAGTTGTTGAACAACGGACTCAATCAAACTCAAATTGTATGAATACTATCATACAGAAAAAAAAACATTTTATTCATTAACTAGAAGCATTAGTATAGTGCTGGTAAACGAGGAAACGTTACACAAATTGAACAAATTGAATCATCAATATCTGGATGTTTTTGTGTACTCTTATTTTCAAAGTATTGCAATGACAATTCGATTGTCATTAAATGCTTGTAGCAATTAATAATCTTCTTTCACACTTGAACTTATCACTATACTATCTAAATAATGCATTCTTATTTCTTCTCTTTAAACATTCAAATA